>NC_142525.1:8559815-8722315 GCF_964205215.1 Stylophora pistillata
GCACGCAATCGTACAGCAGAAAACATCATCATGACGTCAAAGGCTGAACAAACCTATGCTTTGCTTTATTACAACTCTCTTTGTTCGCTGCACAGAGAACCACATATGTTACTTTTTTGAGAACTGTTTTGTTGTCAGTCGTGAATGTCGACTTCATCTGATGAAGAATTGTCCCATAAATCATCCGAGGCTTCTTAGGATAGTTTTGCTTCTGCAAACGATGAATTTTTGCCATGAGAATAACGGTAAAGACGGAACGGCACGGACTCTCCATGTGGCTTCTGTGGTTGCGTCGGGACTATCGCCTTCAAATTGTATTTTTGCTTGTCGTAAGGGGTTTTCCCTTTTTGTGCGTAAGAAATAATCGGATGACATAGAAAATTGGTTTTTGGTGATGGCTGATTGTATATCAAGGCGGATATTGGGAGTTTGTGAAAGCCATGTCTACTTTTCAAGGGGCTCTGAAAAATCTGCGAGCCACGGTGCGAGCCATGCGAGTCACGCGAGCCATGCGAGTTATGCGAACCATTTTTGCGAGTATTTTTTTTTATCTTTGATTAGTCCAAAGTCTGGGAGGTCGTCAATCATTTCGCGCCTGACTATTACTTAACTATGATAGTTATAAACCGTCCGCCCACCATTTTGAAGCGATGATCCTGGGGACGAGTGTAAACGGTACAACCTCCCTCCCAGGGTACTCTCTCTTTCCCTGGGAAATTTATTTTAAATTTAGCTACAAAAGTGCTTAAAATTGAAAAATTCCTAGAAAAAAATCGTAATCTCGCTTCGGTTGCCAGAACTATTGCTGGTGCGTCAAATATGAAAAATACTTTGAACATCTGTACGTCCTGCCAAGTCTTGCGTCATAGTAATGGCCGTCCTGAATTGGACGAATTTTTTTCTTCGTTTCATATTTTTGTTATTTAGAAAAAATTTTTTTCTATACAAATCGCTCAGGATCCGCAAAAAATAAAAACAATGCGACAAAAATTAATTAAGGTTCAAGACTTAAGTAAAGAAGTTTTCTGAGGAAACCGTACGGCTCCACCCCCTTCCGCTACTCGAATGGGTTGTTGAGTGGTAATCCATGGCATATGGTATTTTGTGGACTGGACTGGACTGAACTGGACAAGTAAAACGAGGACTAGTAAAGCGCGGACTAGTAAAACACGGACTAGTAAAACGCGGACTAGTAAAACGCGGACTAGTAACACGCGGACTAGTGAAACGCGGACTAGCAAAACGCGGACTAGTAAAACGCGGACTAGTAAAACGCGGACTAGTAAAACGCGGACTAGTAAAACGTGGACTAGTAAAACGAGGACTAGTAAAACGCGGACTAGTAAAACGCTGATTTAACAACAACAACAACAAAAAAAACAATTTCATACGAAGGCGATCACAAGACTTGATGGCGAGCCAATTCAGTGAGTGACAATCCCTGTTTGACCTTTAAGCAACGCTTGCACAAACAAAATTTGCTTCAATTGCGAAGGTGTTGGCCACGAAACCCATGATTGTTCACGCCCCTTATTGTGCTGTATTTGTAGGCAGGATGGTCACTTTGGCGTGAACTGCGAATATTCGTGGGTGTTCCCAACAATTCATGGCACTCACACTGACGAAAACCAAGATGTAAATATTGACGAAAAAATAGAGGAAAACCTCCCTCTGTTCTCCTGCCGCCAAAATCATCCACCAACGAAAATTGTACGCAAAATCCTCCACCATCCACCGACGAAAATTGTACGCAAGATCCTTCACCATCCACCGACATCTGTAGGCAAGATCCTCCATCCCCTCCACCGCCCGATGATTTCAACGAGACTCAGCCACCCTCTCAACCTGAACAGTCTGAGCAACATTCTCAACCCGAACAGCCTTTGCAACACTCTCAACCCGAACAGCAACACTCTCAACCCGAACTTCCCTCGCACAATCTGTCTGAACAATCTTCTCAACCGTCATCCATCTCTTCTGATTCCCCGATTCTGGATCCTCATGGTTTCATTGCTCCCAAACCCATCAAGCCATCATCCCGACGCACACCTGCTCGCTTGCCTGATCTGTCCCTTGCCTGCACTCGTAAACCTGCTACACCTACGCTCACTACTGGAAAGCCACGCTCATCGATACCTGTTCCTACCACAGCCTCGTCTCATCCACTGTATACCCCTAAAACCGAAAATAATATGGAAACCACTCACGATCTCAAAAGAAAAATCATCCGATGTATCTCCAAGTCGAAAGGAAACTACCCCCACAGAAAAGAAAAAAGGAAAAAATAGACACTCTAAAAAGTCCAAGTAAGTTTTTGTTTTTTTTAGGCGAGTCTTTTTTCCAATTTCCTTCAAACTCTTAACTATTAATGCAAGGGGGCTAGCAAGCCCCCTTACCTACAATTTCTTGTTTGATTTGATCGAGAAGTCCAACTGAGATGTCTGTTTTGTAGAAGAAACATTAATTCATTCTGAATCTACTATCAAATCTCTATCCCGTAGATGGCTGGGCCGTAGTTTTTGGTCCCCTGCCTCCGGGAAACAGGGTGGTGTCGTCACCTTGATTTCTACGGAATTTTCAAACGAATTCGTATCTTGAAAGAAGGACTCACAAGGTCATATTGTCAGTGTTTTGATCAGGTGCAACGACTTTGATATTAATCTAGTCAATATCTACGCTCCTACCAATCGTACAGAACGGAAAAGTTTTTTTGTTTCGATTTCATTCCCTCCTCTGCGACTATCATCGGAGGAGATTTTAGTTGTTACGGCAACGCTCTCGATAAATTTGGTGGGAATATCTCTATACACAAAGACTATGAATCTTTAAAAAGGGATTTCGCGCTTTCAGATGTTTGGCGAAATTTGCATCCAGGATCAAGAGAATTTACGTGGTTTAATTCCACACGGTCAATTAGGAGCAGACTTGACAAGCTTTTAATTTCGAAAGATTTATTATCACCCAACGTTAAGTGTAACATTCGCCCTTGTTCGATATTCGAACACGATTTTGTTTTTTTAGCTATGATATTCCCACCGCTGTAAAACACGGTCCAGGCGTTTGATATTTTAACAACTCTCTTTTGAACGATAAGGATTTTTGCGCTACTATAGAGAAACTAATCGATGATCATGTAAGTATTTTATCTTGTTTTCCATGCCTCCAGGATTAGTGGGAGTTTTTAAAACAGTCTATTAAAGAAGAAACGATCTCCTTTTCCCGCAAGAAGCGAAGACAATTGCAAAGAGACCAGGTGATTTTGACGAACAAATCGATCAGTCTTCGTCAACGTTTAGTTAACGGAGACAATTCTGTTATACCTTTAATTTCTGACACCGAATCTCGTTTGAAAACCCTTCGAACTAAATAAGTCGAAGGAATCATTATTCGTAGTAGAGAAGAATGGCTAGAGGAAGGCGAACGCCCCAGTCGGTACTTTTTTAGTTTACAAAGAATTAAAGCTCAACGATCCCACATCTCTTCGGTTTATGATTCTACCGGTATCGAAGTCTCCTCCCAAGAGGAGGTTGAAAAAGCTCATATCGATTTCTACACTCAGCTCTTTTCCGAAGAACCGATAGATGCTGCTCTTCAAGACGATCTTTTATCTTCTCTATCACGGAAATTAACTTTTGATCAGGCGTCATCTTGTGAAGGCGAGATCACGCTTGACGAACTTACTCTCGCTATGAAAAATATGAATAGGAATAAATCACCTGGCCCTGATGGCCTTTCGGTTGAATTCTACGCTAGATTTTGGGATGGTTTAGCTTCACATTCATGTCGAGTCTTAAATGCATGCCACCAAACCGGAGAGATGTGTGATTCTATGAAGATGAGCGACACACGCGTTATTTTTAAGAAAGGAGATCGTAAGAATCTGAAAAATTAGCGTCCGATTTCCCTCTTAAACGTTGATTATAAGTTATGCTCAAAAGTTCTCTCTCTTCGACTCTCTAAAGTTCTGGAATATATTGTTGACCCTGATCAAACTTGCGCTATGCCCGGACGCAAAATTACTTCCAACTTACATTTACTTAGAGATATCTTAGATTAAATCGACCGCACGAATGAAACCGGCATTTTGCTCAGTTTCGATCAAGAGAAAGCCTTCGATCGCGTTAATCGCACCTATCTGCAAAGCCTCTTACCCCGTTTTGGTTTTGGCCCGTCTTTTTGTTTTTGGATCAACACTTTATATAATCGAACAACAACAAACATATGAAACATATGAGTGAACTGCGGTTATGAGACGTATATAAGAACGATCCTTCGCAGTAAAGCACTATTTGAGCAATAGTGGAAATCAGACCTGAAAAAAATTTCAGGCCTGTACGGGATTCGAACCACTGACCTCTGCGATACTAGTGCAGCGCTCTACCAATTGAGCTAACAAGCCAACTGGGAGCAGGCCATCAAATTAATTCGATATAAACCCGTAGATGATAAATCGAACAACAACAAACATATGAAACATATGAGTGAACTGCGGTTATGAGACGTATATAAGAACGATCCTTCGCAGTAAAGCACTATTTGAGCAATAGTGGAAATCAGTGAAATATGTTTCATATGTTTGTTGTTGTTCGATTTATCATCTACGGGTTTATATCGAATTAATTTGATGGCCTGCTCCCAGTTGGCTTGTTAGCTCAATTGGTAGAGCGCTGCACTAGTATCGCAGAGGTCAGTGGTTCGAATCCCGTACAGGCCTGAAATTTTTTTCAGGTCTGATTTCCACTATTGCTCAAATAGTGCTTTACTGCGAAGGATCGTTCTTATATACGTCTCATAACCGCAGTTCACTCATATGTTTCATATGTTTGTTGTTGTTCGATTTATCATCTACGGGTTTATATCGAATTAATTTGATGGCCTGCTCCCAGTTGGCTTGTTAGCTCAATTGGTAGAGCGCTGCACTAGTAACGCAGAGGTCAGTGGTTCGAATCCCGTACAGGCCTGAAATTTTTTTCAGGTCTGATTTCCACTATTGCTCAAATAGTGCTTTACTGCGAAGGATCGTTCTTATATACGACTTTATATAATGGCGTCAATATGCGTGTTATTGTTAATGAATGGCTAACCGATGCGATTCCTTTGTCTCGTGGGGTGAGACATGGGGATTCCCTGTCTCCCCTGCTCTATGTTTTGTGCGTTGAAACTCTCGCATGCAAAATCCGAAATAATCCTGTGATCGAAGGCTTTCTCCTTCCGGGCGCACATGGTCTCTGCTATAAAGTTGGAAATTATGCTGACGATATGACCTGTATAGTGAAATATTATCGCTCTCTGCAAGTTCTATCCAACATGATTAATATTTACGAGCGTGGCTCTGGGGCACGCCTTAATCTCACGAAAACAGAGGGCATGTGGTTGGGGGCGTGGCGTACGCACGACGACCAACCCCTTGGCCTCAAATGGATGACAAAAGTTAAAATTCTAGGTGTTTTCTTGGCCGCGATACTGAATTAGACAACTGGCAGCCAAAACTAAAGAAATTAGAAAAACATCTAAATTTATGGAAATCCTGCTCTCTTTCTCTCGTTGGCGATCGTTCATTGTTAACACCCTCGGAATTAGCCAGCTCCTATATCTCTCTACAGTTTTGCGTGTCCCGAAATGGGTCATTTCTGAGGTTAACGCTTTAATCTGGCTATTTGTCTGGGGATGTCGAATTGAAACGGTTAGCCGAGCGTCCTGCCACCAATCTCTTAGCAATGGCGGTCTCGGCCTTTTAAATTTCCTGATCAAAGGTAACTCTCTACATTTAGCCTCAGTATGTTCCAATCTAGATGATCGCGAATCAAAATCCTTTTATTTGGCCAGATATTTTCTAGGCTCTAGGGCTTAGCTTGCCTCCTGTCGCTTGGAGTGGAGCTCTCTTCGAGATAACTCCACCCCGAGTACACAGATCTTGACGCCCTATCATGAGAATGTTCTCTTGGCTCTCACCACTCTACGTGGGATTCTCTCCCGCACGGAGTGGTGCGATTTGGAATTTTCTTCCAAGAAATGTTATCGAACTCTCTTGAAGGAAAACTCCAGATCTCCAATTCTTCATTGGTTTTGGACTCCCTTCCATCGGAACTTTTTAAGGGAACATTTTTTAATAGGATTCCGTATCTATGGAACAATCTGCCTGATGCGTTGAGGACGGCTAGCTGTAGTGTTTCTTCTTTTAAGAGACTATGCACTAATTTTTATAACGATAGGGTTTTCGACCCTGAGCACCCATGTACCACCTGGGCTAAACCAGCACTTAGTTAGTAAGGTTGTTAGTTAGTAAGTTAGTTAGATTACTCAGTTAGGTAGTTAGCTGCTAGCCAGTTACATACCTTGATTAAGTTTTTTATATATCCGTATATTTTCTTCATAATGGGTTGACTAGCACGTATGGTTCGTCAGTTCCCTTCTAGTCTTCCCCACTGCCTTGTTATGTAACCTAATTTGTTATTATTGTGTGTTCTTTTGTTTTATTTTCCCATGTAATTGCAGTGAAATGGAATAAATTAAATTAAAATATCCGATTGACTTTGATCTTGACAAATTTTGGAATTTAGTGCGAGATGACTTTTCTGAAAATTATAAGAACGACATACTCTGGAAAATTGTACTTCGCGCTACTAAGGTCCGCGATTTTCTTAAGAATTGGGGATATATCGACTCAGATAAGTGCGCCTTCTGTTCCCGTAAAGAAACTATGGATCACTGTTTTCTCAATTGCCCCCGTGTGAAATCTGTGTGGTCCCACTCTTCCCCTGTTATCTCCTCTATCCTTGGAACTAGCTTTCTCCCATCCTGTACCTATGTTTTCTTTTTGCGTTGGACCCCTACTGGCCCAAAACAGAATCGTATTTCTCGCTTCTAATTAAGACAATTCTGTACAGCATCTGGAAGTTTCGAAATAAATCTACCTTCCACAATGGGAATGACCCCCCTGAGGGTATAATTCGCCATGCCCTCAGCGAGACCAAAAACAGAATTGCGTGCGACTACTCTCGACTCTCGTTATCTAACTTTAGAAACACTTGGGAGTCCCCATCAATCTGTACAAGTGATGGGGACTCCTACAGATTACTTTTGTAATTAGATTACCTTAAGCGTTAGTTTACATTGGATTAAATTGACTTGCAATTATTTACAACTTAGAATTAGCATTAAACAATCCTAGCGTTACATTAATATTAGTCTACTTTAGCCATAGCCATACCAATATTATAGATTAAGCTTATATCAAAATTAGACCTAACTATTTTGGAATTAAACAACAACAAACATATGAAACATATGTATGAACTGCGGTTATGAAACGTATATGTGCCTGATCCTTCGCAGTAAAGCACTATTTGAGCAATAGTGAAAATCAGACCTGAAAAAAAAATTTCAGGCCTGTACGGGATTCGAACCACTGACCTCTGCGATACTAGTGCAGCGCTCTACCAATTGAGCTAACAAGCCAACTGGGAGCAGGCCATCAAATTAATTCGACATAAACCCGTAGATGGATAAATCAAACAACAACAAACATATGAAACATATGTATGAACTGCGGTTATGAAACGTATATATATTTTGGAATTATTTATAACCCTACGTTAATATTAGTAATATTTAATAATCGTATATATTTAAGACCTCTTGAACTTTGGAACTGTGGACTGTTTATTAATAATTAGTTGGGGCCAGGCCTACGTGCTTTAGCACTTTTATTTTGTAACTTAGGTGGTTTGTTATGAATAAACCCTTTTCAAAACTTAAAATACGCCCCAAGGAAGGGTCCTTATACAGAACATTTTATGCAGTGATATTCCATGAATAACTAAAACTCAAGACAGTGAAGGAATTGATTAGCCCTGCAGTAACGAAAAATGTAATTCGCAAAAGCACAAGGACTACTACGGCCGGAAAATGTAAACAGAGCTTGCCGACCTCAAATAAGGCTTAGCCACATTTTAGCTATTATTTGAACTGGTAAATTTTTTTCTACTGTTAACTGAGTATTTCCAAAGTAAACAGAAGTATTTTCTCAATCCGTTCGTGCCGTTTTGAAGAGGTTTTTATTTTAACTTATCATCAAAATTAAAGCTGATTTTGTCGTTTTTTTTTTTAAACCTGATCAAGTTCCCTTTGAAAACATTGTTGTGTGTCGCGAGTTGAAATCAAATTCCTGTAGGCTCTTGTCAACTTATGGATGATCACTGCGTTCCAGCATTTGGAATTCGTTTTGAAGTTATGCTGATTGTTATGATTTATTTTGGCACGAGGCTAGGAAAACAAGAAGGAAAGTGTCCCTTGGATAATGACATGAAAATGACCCTGTGGAATTCCTAAGGATCATATATCATTTTTGCGTGCTTGCAACGAAATACGGCATTATTATTTCATGAGTGTATTTAAATAGGCTCTTTCAAGATTAATGTCCAAGAATAAAACCCCCACTGTAAACTGATAACACCTTTTTTTCTTTGTTTTTTTTCTTCGTTTATCTTTGTCACAATAAGCCGATATGTTATGAATTGGCAGGTCTGAAACATTGGTCTGATGAAAATGACTTCTGTGCCCGTGTTGGTATACTTATTTCTCGCATCCACTTGCACAGGCTATGTTAGCGGTTACCCAGAGAAAAGTAAGTATATTCATCAGTACTTTTCTGCAATGACCGGTCGCCTGGATAAAACGTATCATTGTGTTTAATGATCAAGGCAACCAAGCAATAATTGACTCATTGAGGGACACATTATTGAAAGTAGAGCTCAAAAACATGGGTTCAATTCCCTTCAGGATAGGTGGGGTGAAAAATCAGCTGCATTCAAGAATGAAAGCAGTGGAAAATTTATGAGGTTAGGCGCGTAGCAAGATCTGTTAGAAAAATGTTAGTGTCAGACAAGTGGTATAAAACCTCCTAATAATGATGAGATGGAAGGTTCCAGACCCCATGGACTCTCAACCTGAATCTGTCATCGAAGAGTGTAATTGCGTAAGTTTACCTTGGATGGATGAGAAACAAATGACAATAGAATAATATTTTGTTGCTCTTTCTTTTATTCGTACTTTTACAAACAGGCTACGCTCTTTACTTCCCAACCAAAGATGAGAATAGTTACGTCAATATCTGGGGTATGCCCAGTTTGACCGCATTCACCATATGCTTCTGGATGAGTACGAGTGATATGTCAAGGCATGGTACTGTACTCAGCTACAGTGTGGGAGGAGAATATAATGAACTCGCCGTCGAAAATTACGGAAGATTCAATATTATTGTGGGACGTACGAACAGGTGAGCTTCGTTTACAGAGTTAGCCAAACGGTTCCAAGTCGTTGAACAACGCAATAGCTAACACTTGGGGCAAAACAAAGCACTCAATTTTAGATTACTAACATAATGTTAGAAGCTTTTTCTTACAGCCAGTTAGTATTTCTTTATTTCTTGGCTTTGAGCTCTTAATACAACTCTCCTCTTTTGGGACTAGCTCAGTTCTCAACTCTACTCAATTCAATTCTATTCTGACTGAAAATGCTGTTCACCAGCTTATAAAGGCGACACTAAAGGTGATACTTTTAGACTGTCACTCTTCTTGGATCGTCATCGTTCTATATCAACCATCGAATCACGTTAAGTTACGTGCAACAGTTCCTGCATACTGAGTATGCGCCTTCGAGTTGTTATACAGTTCCAAAATCATTTTCTACCTTAAATTTCATACTTTTACGGTTAAGATTGGCCAGAACAGAAACAAGATTGACAATATAAACATTATTAGTTAACCTACTGGCAGAATTTTAATCCTGTAGGAAAAGATACCTTAAGAGAAAATAGCCTTAGAAGACAGTTACATAAACAACAAAATAAACGGAAAATTCGGAGAAGAAGAGGCGTTCACGACTACCGCCCCCAAGAATGCTACATGGTCTTACGGCCGATTATCTAACTCAAAATCCATTTACCAAGATGAAAAGGCATAAACTGTTTACACTTAGGGTCACCTTAAAGAAAGAGGTGTTGAGGGTGTTAAATAAAAATTTAAGAAACATTCCTTAATCGTGAATAGAATCGTTTAGTGTATTTTGTATTAAGCTACGTTTTTAATTATGTCAATCTGCTGGTTAACAACGTGAAATATACTACAACAGATTCTCTTTACCGTGGAAACTGAACATCTGCTTCCATGCCAAATTCTCAACCACAATAAGAAAAAGGTGAAAGAAATTGTACTTAGATGAGATCGCCAAAAGGAATAGGAAGTAATCAAACTACTTATTATAATTTTTGCATTGAATGGCTTATTTAAAGTAATATAATATTTCCGTTCTTTTCTTAAAACTTAAATAAGTCTAAAAACACACAATTCTTACTAGATCTCAATTTTGTCTTTTATCAATAATGTCTGAGGCATAAAACAGCTTGCATATAAACATATTTAAGTCTAGTTTATGGTAGGGCATCAGGAATTTAAACTTTGCAAACATGGTCTTTGAACAAATGCATATTTCAGAATACTTAATCTTTGTTAGAATTTATTCTCAATGCTAAGAATTTTCTCCAAACTAACACATAATTGCATTTATATGACAGCAAAGTACTTGGATCGGCCAATGATGAAAAATGGCATCACTATTGCTTTACTTGGCAAAGCAGTAATGGTGCCGTCAAGTATTATAAAGATGGAATTCTCCACAATCAAGACAGTGGTCTCAAAACAGGCCACACTATTAGGGAAGGTGGCTCTGTGGTTCTAGGACAAGAGCAAGACTCTCCCGGAGGAGGTTTTCGACGTTTTCAAGCCTTCCAAGGCTACCTGGCAAATTTGAATATGTGGTCACATGTCCTTAATGCAACAGAGATCCAGAGGCTCTCAGAATCTTGCTTTGAAGGGGAAGGGAACGTTTGCAAGTGGAACGACTTCATTTATGGGGTCAAAGGAAAAACCGCAGTTGTCATGCCATCGCCGTGTAAAATAGGAATAATTCCACCGTGAAAGAAGAATGTGTTCAAAATGAGTGGCCAGCCTAGTTAAGAGAGTAAAACTTGACTTCAGTATTGCTAAAAATGATACATTTAGCGTAGTGTGGGAGCTTTTAACTGACGTAAATGAGATTGTGAGTAAGCCAAGAACACAGGTCAATAATAACCACAATAAAAGTTGTGATTTCATGGTAAATACAATGGGTTCAAGCATATTTAATTAATCGAGTTTCGCTTTTCCTTTCCTTAGACCTGTTCAGGCCCAGATAACTTACGCCATCCTCTCAAACACCCCTCTGTATACACCTAGTGGAACCTGGTAGTTCACCAGGTTTTCAACAAAAATTCTACCAGTGCATATAGAACAGAAACAAGAACGGAATTCAAAACTTGAGACTTTTTCTTGCAGGGGAGCACACTTCACCAGGGAAACTAAAATTCTACACCAGGGAGGAAGCAAAATTCACCAGGGAGGAAGCAAAATTCACCAGGGAGTTTTTGAAAAACCACCAGGTGCCAGGGAGGTAAAAATTCCACCGGGGAGGGCAAAATAACTCACCAGGTCGGGGTCCACCGGATCTGTGACAGAGGGGTGTCTTGAAGTCAGCAAGCTCTGTTCACATTTTCCGGGCCGTATTAGTCCTTGCGCTCTTAAGAATGACATTTTTCGTTACTCCTGCGCCAATTGCTTCTCTTTTAGTCTTAATTTTCAATTATTCGTGGAATATGTAGCTTTCGTTTAAACTTCAACAGGTGTACCTTAATCGGGATGGAAAAGAGTTTTTAACGCAGTGCTACGAGATTTGATGGCCATGAAGTTATGTAAACAATGACAGTGAATAGATCGCCCGGGTCTCGTAATTGCAAGAAATGCATTTTATTAATAATTTTGGCCAAGAGGATATATCGTATAGTTTGTATTCTCATGAGTTTATAGTCCTTTGCTTTGGTAGCAAGCGATTGTCTGATAATCCCGACAAATCAGTATATTGACATCTTGAATATTTATTCCTGGGGAAAACCATGTGAGTAAAGCCATCAATTGACTTCCATTGAAAACTGGACGAAGGAAAAAGAACGGGCGGGATTGTATATCACAACTGTAATGGAAGCTGAAGATGTCATGAACGAAACGTTGCCGCGAAATAACAGATTTTCTCCAGTTTACTGGCTACATAAGTATACTTACATGATATCTTCGGCTAACATGTTCTCCTCGCCCCATCATAGAGCGAGAGAATGTTGCAAACTTAAAATTTTATAAACATTTTTAAAGCTTTTCTAGACTCTACAACAAAAGGATCGAGGCTGCGTGATAGGGAATGAATTTATTATGAACGTCAGCACGAACCCACTCATTGGAAGCAAAAGGTTTCGGTTAAAATGTTGTACCTTTTCAGATGTCCACGGTCATTTTCACATTCCCACATAGATAAATGTTCACCTCGAGCCATCATCAAAAGCAAGAAAGTTTGCAAAGAGACAATTCTAAAGGGATTTGCGAATGTCAAATCAACAACAACAAAGATATAGGCCGCGCGAGGCAACATGCCCCTCGAGCGAGCTGTTACTGGCTCGGCCAATCTCGGCATTTATTCTGACCCCAGGATTAGCAGAGTCGCGTGTTGAAAAAGAAAAAAAGGGCTGAGAGTCTTGACATCAACAAATTGACAACATTCTCAACGACTGATATGGAAATTTTTTGTTGGACCGTATGCTAAAAGCTTCAAGATGGTTCTTCCTGTCTATTGTTCCACCTCTGATCAAAATACACCTATTTAGACCTCACAAAAAGAGAAAACGTAGAGATACGAATATACATGAGAATTGTTCAAGTTCATACCAAGCTCATGAGAAGGAAGGCATACCCCAATGCCAAATGAAAGGTCGTCGATTTAGGAATGTAACAGCTTAGTCGTTAAAATGGAGTCGTCTCATGTCGCATAAAGTACAACCCTTGTTATGTTTTGATATCTCCTACTCGTGATCCTCAAGACGAGTTGCGAGGATGGTTTTTCAGATAGAATACGACCCCTACATATGGGAACTGAACAAAGTCGTCAAGTAAACAGAATATTTTCTCAATGCGTTTGTGCTGTTTTGAAGAGGTTTTATTTTAGCTTATCGTCAAAAGCCAAGTAGACTTAGTCATTCGTTTTTGAAACCGAATCAAGTTTTCTTTGAAAACATCGTTGTGAGTAGCTAGTTAAAATCAAATTACTGTAGGCGCTTTTCACCTTGTGGATGATCGCTACGTCCCAGCATTTGGAATTCGTTTTCAAGTAATACTGATTGTGATTTATTTTGGCACGAGCTAGGAAAAACAACAAGGAATGTTTCCCTTGGATAATGACATGAAATGACCCTGTGGAATTCCTGAGAATCATATATCATTTTTGCGTGCTTGCAACTAAATGCATCATAATAATTTCATAAATGTATTCAAATAAGCTGTTCCAAGGTTAATGTTCAAAGATAAAACCCCTGCGGTAAACATAGTATTTCAAAAAGTAAACAGCAAAGAGTAGAGTCGCTCAAAGTGCAGCAGCGCAGAGGTATTTGTTAAGAGCTGCGAACGGGCTATCTGGTGGAAGCAGCATTGGAAATATCAATCGAAGAATTTTACCTGTAAGTAGACTTTTTTTTCTTTGTCCCACTCCCTTGACTAGACGAAAAATATCTCTCTATATTTCTTTACCGAGCTCAAAACTTACCATCTTTCTAATTCTTTACAAACCATTACGCTAACGATATTGCTGATCCTTGCAGCATACAGGACGCATGTCATATACGAACTTCGTAATAGGTTCTTTGTGGCTTAGTGGTAGAGCCATGATCAGAACGCGGAATCCGAGGGTCTAAGCTTCGATTCCTCTTGGGCATTCGAAATTTTTCTTTGTCCCACACTTCTGACAAGACGAAAAACATCTTTAATTAAATGAGTAGAACTTTGAAAACCAGCCGAGGACTAGACTTGGCACCTCCATTCAAATATATGTTATTGATATGGCTTGATTAAGAGATCAAAGAGTCACCATTCTATTCCAATTCGATCATGACATTGAAGGTAAGATATTAAGTAGTCCAAATGCTTCCCATGAACATTATGCGTTTCATGTCAATCAAATCACATGTGAGTCAGGTTTTTTTTTTTCCAAGGGGAGCTTAACATGTCGCCATGATCATGTAAATTGAAGTTGATTGAAAACTCTGAGTTTAGGATAAGACGGTGAAAGTTCTTGCCATGACACAGAAAGCGATAAACATCCACCAATCAATCGAGGACTGCGTAGAATTTAGAACCAAAGCTTTTCCTTGCAAAGTAGAGCCCACGTTATATGCCTGCGTGAAAGCCTTTGAAACATGACACTTCCCTCTTCGTTAAGTATATTTTCAATTTCTGAGGAAAGGAGACCGCAAAACATCTATGGTTAGATGTCATATAGTGAAGATGAAAAATATTTTCGATTTCCCTTCTACTGAAAAATTATTTGGAAGAATAGTTGAGAGAAAACTAGCTGGAACCGAATAGTTTTGATTTTATCTCTGACAAAGGAACGTGTTTTCAAATTATGCTGAATGGTTAGGTTTATTTTGGCAAGGCGGGATGTTTTCTTTGAATAATGACATAACTAACCCTGTGGAACTCATCGGAATCACATATCGTTTAGCTTGCTTGCAACTAAATACGCCATGATAATAATCTCATTATAATAAAAGCTGTTAAAAGGTTAAACCCGAGGATAAACCCCCTACTGTAAATTGAGAATAGAACTTGTGTATGAAAAGTTAAATAGCAGCGCGCGTTTTTCGGCAGGAAACGTTTTTCTACGGACGACTTCATAGGGTCTTCTCAGAAAAAAAAAAACGGTAGAGATCGTAGTTGGTTTCTTCATGGACAATAAAAAGCGTAGCTATGCGCTTGCATTCTGCCAGAGACCGCACATGTATATAAACACCATGAATTGCAGTTCCACGGACTAACCCTATAGATGGACCATCGGTGCTTCCTATCCCCGATTTTTGCGTCTTTAAAGCTTAGGTGTACAGCGAAGCAAAATCCTTCCCGCTTTTGTAGTTTCTTGCCCATTGGACCCAAGCACAATTTTCGTTCACCCCTGTTGTATATAAGCACTGAACTAAATTTAGCTTGTGTTTATTAAGTTGCCAATTTTTGTTGGATATTCAGATGGATAGCAAAAATACACTCAGCCGAACAATTTCTCTTCAAGTTTGGAATCTCTCTTCAGCGTAACCTTATTATTTAATCATTCCACGAGATATTTTGCCTCCTTGATTGAAATCATGTTGCTTTTCATTATTGTTCACAAACCTGTTCAATTCATGAACTTCATGCTTTCACATTCATGTTGCTTTTCGATATTGTTCTAAAACCCATCGAATTTGAAAGTAAGAGAAAGGCCAAAACGAAATATTGATTTGGCTAAAAGTTAAAACCAATACAGTCAGAACAATGAATACGATAATGCGATGTCAAGTCTATTCTGATACTCTGAGCAACTTGACAACATTCTTAACGACTGCTATGGAAATGTTTTGATGGATCGTACGCTAAAAGCATCAAGGTGGTTCTTCCTCACCCCAATGTTCCACCCCCAGATGAAAAAACACGTTTTTAGACCTCACAAAAAAGAGAAAACGTACAGATACGTTTCAAGTTCAGGAGAAGGAAGGCATGCCTAAATGCCAAATAAAAGGCCGTCGACTGAGGAATGTAACCTTATAGTCGTAAAATCGAGTGGTCCCTCATGTCGCATTAAGGGCAGCTCCTGTTACGTGTTGATATCTCCTTCCTGTGATCCTCAAGACGAATTGCGTGGATGGTTTTTCAGATGAAATTACGACCCTTACATATGGGAACTGAATAAAGTCGTGAAGTAAACAGAATATTTTCTTATTGCGTTCGTGCTGTTTTGAAGAGGCGATATTCTCCCGTACGGTCCCGAGCAAGCTTTGTTAATAAGAGATTTATTACACGACTGAAGTTCAAAGGGACACAAGTGCAGTATCATACGGGACCATTCGGGACAGTGCCCGGTCCAATACTGAGAGAATATTGACCGGCAATAGAGCATTTTGATCGGTTGATTTTAGTTATTGGCCCTCTGACTGCCCGAGTCGTGTAATAATGTCGAATAATCCCCCGGACTTCGTCTCGGGGATTATTCGACGATATTCACCTCGCCTTCGGCGAATAATTGTTAAATATTCATTATCCAATTGTGCTTCGTAGAGTACAAATAACGCCCAAAACGAGTACAAATATCTCGAGGTATTTGTAACCCAGAGAGCCGGTTAGACAGCTTTTCTCGCAGCGCGCAAGCGACGACTTGGATTGAATGGCGGGCAATTGAAGTTATTTTTCTGACGACGAAGAGTCAGAATGGCTGGCGAATATTGATCCATATCTATTACATGAATCGGACGAAGAAAAGCAGTTAGACTACAATGAGATTTCATCATACATTTATTGAGCCGAAACACTTGGCAAAAAAGGCATTTGCGCAACAAAATAACTCATTAGACGTTTAGATGTGTAGAACGTCTTATTAGACGTTTTGTTGTGTAATATCGCTAAGTATTTTTACGAATTGTGCCGTTTTCAACGAGTCCTTGTCAAAATACAAATAACGAGTACAAATACAGCGATACTACACAACAAAACGTCTCATAAGTGTTTTATTTGTTATTTCAATTCGGGCGAATTTCGCGGATATTTATTTACGAGGAGTGCGTGAGAGAAGTATGCGAGGTGGAAAAGAATTGGTGCTATGTTGTATTGCTGTTTCTGTATTTTCTTCAGTAAATGAAGAAATTGTAATGGTTTCGCTCAAGTTAGAAATTGTTGAAAATATATTTCGTTACTATAGACTTCGTTACTATAGATTTCGTTACTATAGATTTCGTTACTATAGATTTCGTTACTTATAGATTTCGTTACTCAGCCGCACGTGATTTGTACTGTTGTCTAGTTATCCAATCGGAACACGATACTTGATTGACATTTGACCTAGGATTTTTACTTCGCACATGTTGTGGTAGACTCGAAGAGTAAAATATCTCAATGAAAGAAGGAAAAGTCAGTTGGAAATCTGTTGAAAACTAGGGCGGAAAGTCTTGAATTTGTACGGAGATCATCGAGAATAAAGTCTTGTGGAAATCTAGAGGAGTTATTCTTTCCTTTTCTACAGAAATGAAAGCCTCGCTCCCGGGTACACGCAGTCGAAAACACCAAGCCAATATTGGTTTACGATTCTTTCCTTTATTGTTCCTTCGTACTCTTATTCTTGTGGCCTCAGGCCACTTATTGAAGCGATCAACTGAAACAATTACATTAAGTTATCACCTAAATATTCGTTTTCTTTGTAGCTAAAGTCGTCGTAGAGCTAAACGCATGTGATACCAAAAGGAACTTGAAAACAATCAAAATCTAGCGAAACCTTTAACGTATGAATACGAACTCTCATAACAATTAACATTATAACCTTAAAGAAAGTAAATCGTTGCTTACCAACGTTCGCGGGTATTGATTTCCTAGAGGATTTCGCTATAACTTGTCATCTAGTTTCCAATAGACATTGATCTAGATCTCAAGGGGTCTAAGTAGAACTGAAATGCGAGCAATGATCTATACATATCTGTGATGCAGTAATCACGGCGGTGACGTAAGTCGAACCATAAAATATTTCGCGACATATTCCGACTCTAACGGAAGCGGTAACAGAAATTTCCTGGTCGTCTAGTTGTTTTTGTTCGTTCGATTTATCTAATAAACTTGTATCAATATTTTCCAGCCAGTCCGACTCTTCTTTGTCAAAAGTATGATTCAAATTATCCGCTATTTCTTTTTCGTAACTTCAATCCAATTCTTCGCTTACACGTTGCTAGAAAACCTGTCTAACCGGTTCTCTGGAGTACAAATACCCCATGATATTTTGTTGTCGTCTATGGAGTTATTCGTACTCTACGGAGTGTAGTTTGATAATAATGCTTAGTATTTGTACCAGCTGCTTGTATTTCGACTCACGCTATGGCTCGTCAGAATACGGCACAACTCGTAAAAATACTCAGCGATATTACACACCAAAATGTCTAATAAGATATCTTTATCAGATTCATCATGTGGAGTTAATTTAGCCCATACTCGGCCTTTTTTTTAATTTTTTTTTTTCCAAACGCTTACTTGATCAGTTCTTTATAAGCATACCCTTGGAGTCTCCTTGGCGAGCTCAGGAAACCCATGATAACCAATTTCACCCTGTTCCTGTTAGTTTTTGTCAATTGTTCGTAGTATAATTAAGTTGTTGCTCACAAGATCTGGAGAGTTTGCAAATAAACTCAATGCTCGGCATCCTTTAAATTTTCAATATAGAAATATAACGCGATATAAAACAAGGAAAAAGTGTTTCGACTTTCAAATCATAGTCAGCATCGGATACAGTGAACTGCCTTAGTGGTAATAGTAGTAATAGTAGTACAATAATATTCAATTTCCAAAGGCGATTAAAATGGAACTCTGAGACGAAGTGCCTCGTATTTGCTCTTTTTCAAGGCGAAAACAAAACCGCCCAAGTCTAGATGTTCGTTACCAAATGAGTTTATGAATTTCGAGATAGTCAGAAAAGGGAATTAGAAAAAGGAAACTTGAGCTTCGTAGCGTCATGATGACACTAATTGAAACAATTACTACTGTTTGTTTGGAAGCTTCAAAAGTAGTATTAGGACCTATTCTCGAACAAATAACCTATTCGTGTCACTTTGATCACGTAGGATACAATTCGATGTTTGGAAAAAATCCTAAAGTTACCAAAATGGTGACTGATTGATTAAAGCATTGTCTGGGGGATGGGAAGACTTTAAAGTAAGTCATTAAAGATGAAGTACAAGTTTCTGTCTGTTACAATGATTGCAAGGTTGACGACCATCTTGGTGGGGAAGGATCCTGACTACTAACTGTTAGAGAAAGGAAATTAGGAAAAAATAATTAGCTGGCGGAATATCATAACCATTGTTAATCTATTGTCAAAAAAAAAGATAATTATAATGCCTCTGATAAAAATAAATATTACTGTTTGTTAGGAATGATTAAAAATGGCCCACATGCCATTTTTTTGTTTTTGATGTTGATTCGCAAAATTAGTAGGTTTAAAAAAAGTATGAAAAATATTAACATTGTTTTGGGGTGGGAAGACTTTCAAACAACTTCTTAATTAGGTATCAGTTAAAAGATACCCATTTGCTATGTTAAGTAAAGGGTTGAGGACAACACACTAGGGATTGGGGAGGCGTGCGAACTGTTATAAAGTTGAAACTAATCAAATTAATTATTTTCTGATTGTCATGCCTATGATCTATTGTCGAAAAAAGTAATGAATCTAAAGAAACGAATTATAACTGTTTGTTTTGAAATCATATTAAAAGTGGTCAATATGTCATTTTTTTTTTATTTTACAGATAAAAATCAGTCATTGTTTTTACTTATGCTCGGACAAATGACGTGTTCGTGTCAGTCTGATCACGCACGAAACAATGAGTATCCAAATTACTAGATTGAGGGAAAAAATGAAAATAATGAAATTTTTTTTTTTTTTTTTGGGTTGGGAAGACTTCCAAATAACTTATTTAATAGATATCAGCTACAAGACACTTATCTGTTATGTTGAGTGGAGGGTCAAGGAGCAGCCCTTAAGGAGGGGCGTGCAAACTCTTAGAAAACTAAAATTAATAAAACTTATTGACTGGGGGATATCACTCCAATGCTTGATCCTTTGTCAAAAAAAGGTGATGACTGTCAAAGGGAATAATTACTGTTTGATAAACGAGTTTACGCTGGGTTTTTAAATTGATCTGTACAAGTGAGGTGATTCCAGTTTTAGGGTGACCTGCGGATCTTAAAGCGGATAACTACGCAGACTGAACGAAACAACTTCTGTAGGCAAGAGATGTCTTTGTTACTTTTAAAATAGCTTTCCCTAGGCTCGTTACAACATTGATAGCTCGGTGGCTGTAAGTGCGCGTTTTTACTTCAACTTTCAGCGAGATCAGAGACCCTTTTTTACGATACTCAGAGCGTTTGGAGAGTATGGCCTAGCTCGTTCTAATATAAATCGGCCGAGAAAAATGTTACAGAGCAGATGGACAGAAGAAATTTTAATAGTGCGATAAAATTGCGGGCAACATGCACAAGTTGTATTTGTGCACGATCCTAGCAGTAAGGCGCCATTTAAGCAATAGTGAGAATCAGACCTGAAAAAAATTCAGGCCTCTACGGGATTCGAACCACTGACATTTGCGATACTATTGCTTAAATAGTACTTTACTGCGAGGATCGTGTACATATACGTTTAATAACCGCAGTTCAGATTTATGTCTTTCATATATATTCTTTGTGCATGTACAAGTTGAGTCATGACATGAAATTCTTTTTCTAGTTGTGGAGTTTTTCGAGCTTTCGGAGCGTTAACTCGACTAGTTCTAAGTAAGTATGTCTTTGTCCTAGCTTGGTGAGTTTAAGGAAAAGATGATGACCAATTTCACCACTAAATATTCCTCTTGTTTATGTCGTTTTTGCATAGCTAATGTAGCATTTGTAACATATTATGATCAATCTCACTCAAATCTATTTCTGTTAGTTACTTTTTATCTTTATTTCGAATCCCAGGGGTTTTTCCCTTTCATTTTTTCGATTAAAACTTTTATATTTTGCAGCCAATGAAATATTTTGTTTAAGCCTGCTTCATGCTTTCGATTTGCAAGGAATTTTTCCTGAGTATTTTTCCAACGTAATTTAGATTATCTTGCTTCTAAATTCCGGAACAGAATGCCCTGTACGGACGACCTTTGCACGCAGTTCTCCCATGAATTCCAGGGGTTTTTCCCTTGCATTATATATATATATATATATAAAACAAAATGTTTGACTGGCTTAAAAATTGTAAAATGTTCAATCTAGACAATATATATATATATATATATATATATATATATATATATTGTCTAGATTGAACATTTTACAATTTTTAAGCCAGTCAAACATTTTGTTTTCATGACCAATTATCTATCCTCACCATGCAACTATGATATCTGTTTGATCAAGGACTATATTTTACGATTCAGCTAAGGGGAAAAACTCCTTAGATTTACATAAAAGGGAAAATGAAAAGCGAATCCTCCTTCATACAGCTATATCAAATTGTGTCGGACAGAGCTGTGATATTTATTTCTGGAACGTTCTGTCCTTGGTCCAAACGATCATACTCACAAACTATGGGAAATAACAAGTCGAGAATTACACCGGTAAAGAAAATAGAACGTCTATGCATGAGATTTTGGTCCTGATTTGCAGGCAATTAATAATAATAATAATAATAATAATAATAATTTGTTTTACTTATATAGCGCCCTTTAACATTATAGGATGATCAAAGGCGCTTTACAATCCAGGAGAATTAACATTTACAGTAAATAATTACAATAAAGATACTATTTAAAATAAATAATTACCATAAATGAATGAATGAATGAATAAAAAGTAAATAAATAAATACAATTTACATATAATTGCAGGCAATTAATAATAATAATAATAATAATAATAATAATTTGTTTTACTTATATAGCGCCCTTTAACATTATAGGATGATCAAAGGCGCTTTACAATCCAGGAGAATTAACATTTACAGTAAATAATTACAATAAAGATACTATTTAAAATAAATAATTACCATAAATGAATGAATGAATGAATAAAAAGTAAATAAATAAATACAATTTACATATAAGATTGTAGTGCAAATCTAAAACGCTAGCTTAAAAAGATAGGTCTTAAGATATTTCTTAAATAGCTCTAGCGAATCAATCGTGCGGATATGCGCAGGCAAGCTGTTCCACAGCGCAGGCGCAGAGGCATGAAACAAGCGGGCACCTAAAGTTTTGCGCATAACCCCTTTTGGACGTTCTAAAAATATAGTATTATTATTATTGCGTAACGAATATCTAGACGATGATCTAATACAGATCAGGTTACTTAAATAACTAGGAGCCATACCATGAATCGCCTTAAAAGTAATCATCAAGATCTTGAATTGAATACGATAATTTACTGGCAGCCAATGAAGGTTGAATAGTACAGGATTAATATGATCGAATTTCATTGTGTCCGTTATAAGACTTGTTGCCATATTCTGTATGCGTTGTAATTGCGATAGCTGGTACTTGGGTAACCCATATAATATGCTATTGCAATAGTCCAGCCTTGAAGTTACCTAAGCATGGACTAATGATTGTCTGCATTCCTAGGATAGTTATTTCGATATACGCCTAATGTTTTGAATACAATAGAAGGAGGCCTTGCATATCTGGTTAATATGGCTGTTCATCCCGAGAGATTGGTCTAACATAACGCCAAGGTTCCTAACGCTGGGAGCACGATCAATCTTCTGGTCGCCAACTTCTATGCTAGACGAACGAAGTTTGCTTAACTGCTGACGAGTTCCGATAGCAAGAAACTCAGTCTTCGTGTCGTTAAATAGCAGCCGCCCATCAATCATCCACTTTTGAATGTCCTTAATGCATACTTCCATAGCGCGGTGCGCGACATCCTGGGCATCATCATCGCCCGGCCTGAAACTGAGGTAGAGTTGGGTGTCATCGGCGTAGCAGTGGGCTTAAGGAAGCTGACGTTCAATGATCTTAAAGAGGGAAGAGGTGCAAATAACGAACAACAATGGACCCAGGCAGGAACCCTGGGGAACACCGCAGTCCAGAGAAAATTCTCTTGACATGGATCCATCAATTGCAACTGGTTGACTCCGACCAGACAGGTACGAGCGGAACCAGTCATGCGCCTTACCCTGCAAGCCAACAACCTGGTAAGCCGATCTAGCAAGATGAAATGATCAACCTTGTCAAACGCCGCACTAAGATCCAAAAGGATCAACAGAGACACGTGTTGCGGGTTCATTTTCAGGAGAACATTGTTCATAACTTTGAGCAAGGCTGTCTCTGTGCTATGGTGTACACGATAAGACGACTGCAGCTCTGGATAGATGTTATTGGTGACCATCTGACCATGCGTCTGTATGAACACAACCTTTTCCGTAAGTTTGGAAATACATTGTAGATTACTGACTGGTCTAAAGTTCTGAAAAATCGGTTCCAGTCCGAGCTTCTTCAACAGGGGATGGACCAAGGCACATTTCCACTGGTCAGCAAATATACCATTCTGCCGTGAAAGATTAATGATCTTGGTTATAACAGGGAGAAGAGTGTCAATACAGGCAACAAGAAGGGGAGTTGGCATAGGATCAAGTGCACATGACTTCCTGGGCGTGGCCTCAATCAATTTCTGTACTTGATGTTCAGTGAGCAAAGTGAAAGAGTGAAACTGGTCATTGGCTCAATCCGAAGATACTTTAGGCTGGGGGTCAGTGTTACGAGGTGACGCATAAGCTGACATTTCATCGAGCTTATCCTGAATAGTGACAATCTTCTGGGCGAGAACTTCACTGAACTTATTGGCAAGAGCAGCTATATCCTTAAAAGGTGGAAATTGAGTTTCACGACCGCCCCCAAGCAACCGCTTTGTTACCGAGAATAATCTCTTCTGATCGCCACAGTTCTCATCGGTGAGTTCTCTGCAAAACACCCTGCGCGCCTCCGTCGTAAGGTTGTTAGTTTAATTTCTCAAGTCCTTATACCTCCGTAAATCAGTAAGGAGGCCACTGCGCCGCCATCTTCTCTCTGCCTTACGCCTCTCCTTTCTCACTTCCTTAATATCGTTGTTAAACCAAGGAACCAGAGGACGCACTGGAATAGATCTGGTAACAAGTGGAGCATGACGGTCTAATGCAGACGCAAGAGTGGCGTTATAACAGTGCACCAGATCGTTGAGATAGTCTAGAGTGTAACTACACAATTCAAATCTGAAGCAGCAATCTTATTAGACAGTGCAGCAGTGTCGATATTCTTCATCTTTCTGAACGTTTTCGTCTTCCTGGTGATTATTGGCTTGTCGAGATTGAGCAGACAAGTAACAGACCAGTGATCACATATATGATAATCACTAACAGGTGGATCCTTGACCAGGGCGTCGCATTGCCGTGTGATAATTAGATCTAATGTGTGCCCCGACTCGTGAGTTTGCGTACTAACATGCTGCAGCCGATCCATGGCTTCGAGTAGATCAAGAAACTTCGTGCACACAGGATCCCCGACACGTGTTGCGAGTTCATTTTCAGGAGTACATATCCACTGAGCTAAATTTAGCTTATATCTATTTTAAAGTTGCCAGTCTTTGGTTGGGATTTGTCTCCAGATGGATCACAAAACACTCAACTCAACAAGAACTTATTTTGGGAATCTCTTTATAACATAACCTTATCATTCAATCACTTCCCGAGCTATTTTACCTCCGTGACCCCAATCATATGGTTTTTCCTTATTGTTCACAAACCCATTTAATTTATGATTTTCACACTTTCGCAATCTTATTGCTTTTCAATATTGTTCTCAAACCCGCAGAATTTGAAAGCAAGAGAAACGCCAAAACGATATATTTCACTGGCTAAAATTTGAAACCAAAATCAGTCAGAACAATAAATACGATTAATAGCTCTATCCATTGAGCTAACCGCCTCCCGGTTAGCTCAATGGATAGAGCGCTGGACTGTTGTGCGGGAGGTCGAAGGTTCAAGCCCAGACCGGACCAACACTCAAGGTCTTAAAATAATTAAGAAGAATATGCTATCTTTCTATAACATCAAGTAATGGTTAGATATTCTAGTCTTCTCGGATAGGGACGAATAAATGGAGGTCCCGTCTCCTACAGGGTTAGGGGTAGGAGACGTTATTTATAATTTCCCACGCACGAGATTACTGTGTGATGGATGTTCTCCCCTGAGGTAGGATGTGTGGGATTTAATGGGTGGACTACTCGCATGGATCGCATATGTTCCGTTCTAGTCCTGCCCTACTGCAGTAATACAGTGAACTATGGTGAGAATACGATGTCTAGTCTATTCTGATACTTTAAACACAATTTCATTAGCTAGGAACTTCTTGCCTTTTTGATGGAAGTCGACTTTAATGTCATCAATGAGATATTTGGAGTAGTTAGCGGCCCAACAGCTTTTGTTCTCTTGTTTATCACAGACCACACGTTCAAGCTGTTATAAAGAAACCTCTCCCAAGGCTAACTCGGTGGATTCCACTAAGACGTAAGCTCCATTACAACGTAACTCCATTTTCTGCCTTTAAAAGCACAAACAACCCACAACTCCTCTATTCGCTCCTACGAAGGGCTAACGCTTGAAACGTCAGCTTTTATAATCGTAACGGCGGCCAATTTACCATTTCAACTTTGTTGATATATTCAAATGATTCCACTAATAGTTTCGTTCGTGTCTAACTACGTATCAACGAAGTGAATAATTTTCTACGATATTTTCCTCGTTGCGCTCACTATAAAACATAGCACAACTAGAATTACAACTTATTGGTGGGAAGAGGGCGGTGATTAGCCTTTTTATATCTATATCTTTATATTGTTTGCTTATGTCTTGAATTGGCTCTACACTCAGGTGAGCACAAACTAAAGGCACTTTCCCACAAAAATGGTGCTGTGTTTATTTCGGGTGCCATTGGAAATGTTCTAGCGGTACAATCACAGGGAAACACGCATGCAACTTAGGAGAAAGAATAAGGGCAATCAGCAGCTAGGGTTTTCACACAGAACAACGTATGTTATTATTCGGCGGAGCTGCAGACAGTTTTTGTGCGAAACTTGAAGGAATCAAAGAGACTGCGACGATATGAACACATTCATCGTCAAAACTTCATCACCAAATTGATATCACTAAGCCAACGAACGCACCTTGGGAAATCTGTTTGGCAATGAAATAATGGCTCCTCTGAGTATTGAATCGTTTTTTTAGGTCAAGCTTGCGGAACAAATTAAAGAATATCAGGAAGACGGGAAAAGAAAGCAGTTTCGTCTAATTTTGAATTGAACTTACCCCTTTATCTAGTCGGCTCAATTCTGTCTTTTATAAAGCTACGTCAAACAATTTTTTTAACAATTTGCTGATTGCAATAACTGTGATATTGTCCTCTTTATTCCTAAATATTGTTAGTTGCTTTATTGTTTTAATTCGTCTTTCCGGAATTTAACGGGAGACTGGGGTGGAACTTAACTCGCGAAGCACCCTGGGGCTTCTTTTGGAGACGCGAGCCAAAGTGATAAAGAGAACATAAGGAGATTCTCGTGCTGTGTGCCTCGTTGCACAAATAATTGGCGTAACTCCCCAGATTTGAAGTTCCATTCACTTCCTCAAGGTCCTAAAGTGCTCTCTAAGTATGTCAAGTTGATACGAAACCTTAATCTGAAAATACACTCGCCGAGTACAAAAGTTTGCGGCAAACAAATTTCGGAAGGCGAAAGGATGAGTCGTACACAACTCCCATCGATTTTTCCATGGTCTAAAGCTAAATCAAAACGTCGTGAACTAGTTAAGCACGACGTACCGTCTAAAACAAAAAGACGAAAACCCTCTCCGACCAAAAGTGTTTGTGTTGAACTCCACAATGCCGAGGAGTCCAGCGAAACCCTTCGAAAGGAGATTAAACAGCAAAGAAACCTTAGAGATGTGATTGTCCCAGAAGATATTATTGAGATTGATGGAATGTGGTAACAACGTGAAAACCCTGAAGGACCTTTAGGAAAAACTCGAGTCACTTGAAAAAGATTTGGAAGAATGTAAACAACAACTTTGTTCAGCAAATAAGAACTAGATCAACTAAAGTATAAAGTTGAAAATGAGCCAAAATTCGAATTAGACGATTACAAGGATAACGATGAATCCCTTTCATTTCACACAGGATTTCCTAGTTATGCTACAATGATTTTGTGCTTCGAAAATTTCCATTAAAGGGATTGTTTGTGCCTGGGTTTTTGTCCATGTTAGAGGGCGCCCACCAGGTTTTGGAATCAAGGGAAGCAGATATAAGCTCATTTATGTCAAAAACTCCTAACAAAAATTCTTTTCTTTAAGATAACGAGACCCATCACGGTAAATCTATTTGGCAACGAAAGAATGGCTGCTGTAAGTATTGAATTTTCTCAGGTCCAGCTTACCGAACAAATTCAGAGAAATCAAGGCGACAGAAGACGAAAGCAATTTCGCTCACTCTGGACTTGATCATACTGTCGTATTACTTCGATTTAGAAATGAAAGAGCGGAAAAAACCCTTATTAGCTATAATTCATGTCCGTTTGCCAATTGTTTTGTTCCTTGGGTGAGATGCTGAGGTAGCGACCATTTTCAGACAAGGGGGGCGAGACTATGCTCTACAAAGTCAATCAAACTGAATTTTTGCTGCCTTTTTTTATTACCCTAAACATTCCTCTCGGCTCGGAACTCTGAACTCTAGCCATGATCTATATGCTTCAGTTACTTCTTTAAACTATTGAGAAGCCTCATTCCGTACTCAGCGCTATGTATGCTCACAGTCTCGGCGAGCCGCATCGTCCTTCATACAAGCAGAAGTTGTCGTGAAGCTAAAATTAAGCGCTTCAACAAAAAAAATTAACAAACAAAATCTTGAGCAACTTGGCCCACTTTTCTTCATGTCTGCTTTAATTCTCTCGGCTGAACAGAGTATTCTCACACAAAGGTCTTTGTTAAGCATTTGCTTCCCCCCTGATGAGCGTACATAAACCCTTATTAAATTTTTAAATTAAGTTCCATTCGCTCAACCAAATCGCACAGAGATCTTGAGCATAGCTTTTAGGCGGCGGAAAGTTAACCTATATAACGTGTTCTGTATCTTCGTTATAACTATGACTAACGGGGCCGTTATGTTATTTATTAACAGGTCTGGAGTATTGGTGTGGTGAAGAGAAAAGTCGTGATTTCTCTGCCTGTATTGGTCTGCTTATTTCTCGCATCCACTCTCACTGGCTCTGTCAGCGGTTACCCGGAGAAAAGTAAGTTCAATTAAGAGTACCTTTTTAAAATAGCTGGGGGCGAGGAGAAAACGTATCATAATGTTTAAAGTCCACCTAACCCCTATTTTTTTTTTCTTTTAAAATAATTTTCATGCTTTGGTGAGTATCTCTTCGAAAAAATTTTTGGGTTTGGTCAAATCCTTAAATTTTTGTGTCCCGTTGAAGTACGGAAAATCGCATTAAAATCACCGCCATTTTGACTCACGACTGCGTTTCAAGGATCAAGAGTCTGGCGACTAATGTGACGTAACTTCGAGAACCCAACAGTCTGTATTTCGCGACATTTTTCACAGTTCACTGGTTATGTTTGGAAGGTTAGATCGATATTGGTCGCAAATATGCCGCAGAATGAATCTAGTGCTAGAAAGGCTGGCGCAGGTCGACGACAGGCTGAGAATTCCTTGAGCGTCTTCTCGAAGTGACGTCACAAGTCTACTCTGCCCAGATCCCCATTTACGCGGTCGTGGTCCATTCGGATCTCGACTTCAACAGGACATAAAAAAAAATGAGGATTTAACGATATCCAACAATTCTTTTCGAAGAAATGCTCAGCAAAGCAGGAAGATTTTTTTAAGTGAAAACAAAATTTAGGGGTCAGGAGTACTTTAATTATCAAAGCAACCAAGTAAGTTTTGACTTACAAAGGAACACGCTCTCGAAAGTAAACTTTAAAAGCACGGGTTGAATTGCCTTCAGGATAAGTGGAGTAAAAAATAAGCTGCATTTAAGAATGGAACCAACGAAAAATTCAGGAGCTTAGGTGCGTGGCAAGGTCTGTTAAAAAATTTAAATATCAGGTAAGTGGTATAAAAAAAGTACTAGGTCCGATGGGAAGGAAGGTTCCAGACCCCATGGACTCTCTACCTGAATCTGCCACTGAAGAGTCTAATTGTGCAAGCTTAAATAGAAACCTTAGACGGATAAGAAACAGGATGACAATAGAATAATATAATGCTGCTCTCATTTTCCGAACAGGCTTCGCTCTTTATTTCCCAACCAAAGATGTGTCTAGTTACACCAACATCTGGGGTATGCCCAGTTTGACTGCATTCACCTTAAGCTTCTGGATGCGTACGAATGATAAGTCGAGAGATGGTGCTGCATTCAGTTATGGTGTGCCAGGGAGTTATAATGAAATCCTCGTCGATAGATACGGAGGATTCGCTCTTTATGTGGGAGGTAGAGAAAGGTGAGCTTCGTTTACAGACTTAACCAAACCGTTAAAAATCGTGAACAACTAACGACCGATACCACCAATAGCTAACACTTGATGCAAAACAAAGCACTAAACTATTACTTTCTGATGGAAAGAACAACAAAAATTTTTGTACGCCACTTGTTAATCACATGATGCCACTCCCCGTGTTCTCATTTTACCCATATCAACATATTTCATTCTTGCCTCTAGTAGAACGTCAGGCATTTAAACTTTGCAGACATGGTCGTCGAAGAAATGCATATTTCAGAATGCTCATTTTTTGGTAGAATTGAGTCTCAGTGCTAAAAAGGGTCTCCAAATTAATACGTAATTACATTTATTCGACAGCAAAGTACTTGGATCGGCCAATGATGGAAAGTGGCATCACATTTGTTTTACTTGGCAAAGCAGGGATGGTGCCGCAAAGTTTTATAAAGATGGAACCTTCCACAAAGAAAGCAGTGGTCTTAACACAGGTTACACTATTAGAGGAGGTGGTTCTGTGGTTCTAGGACAAGAGCAGGACTCGCTCGCAGGAGGCTTTTCAAGTGCTCAGGCCTTCCAAGGCTACCTGGCAAACTTGAATATGTGGTCATATGTCCTTCCTGCAACAGAGATCCAGAGGCTCTCAGAATCTTGCCATGCAGGAGAAGGGAATGTTTACAAATGGAACGACTTCATTTATGGCGTCAAAGGAAAACCCGCGGTCGTCATGCCATCGCCGTGTGAAACACAGGAATGATTCCACCGCGAAAGAACACTGTGTTCAAAATAAGTGGCCAAACTAATTATAACTTCACTAAAGCACTTCATTAAAACTAAAATTTCTATTTAGTATTGCTAATGATGATACATTTAGCGTAGTGGGAAACTTTAATCTGACGTAAACGAGAATGTAAGTAAGCCAAGAACACAGGCGAATAATAACCACAATAAAGTTGTGATTTCACGGCAAACACGATGGGTTCAAACATTTTTAATCAATCGAGTTCCGCTTTTCCTTTTCTTAGACCCGCTCAGGCCCAGATAACTTACGCCATTCTCTCAACGAATATGATGCAAGACAAAAACCGATCGCGCTTTGTTTTCTAAAGTTTTCACGCACTTCACTCAGTGGCTCTCAACAGAAACCCATTGATTTCGAGAGCAAAATAAAGCCAAAACGGAATGTTTTATAGGCTAAAAGTTGTAAGAAATTCGGTCAGAACAGCAAGTACGATCAATACCTGTCAAATCCATTCTGATATTCTAAATATAGTCAAGAGCATATTCTCTTAATATAGTATAACCAAGAACAACTTGCACTCTGGATATGACTCGATTTTAAATACATCTGTCAATGTTAAAGTTCGGATATAACGCGCGCCCTCATAGGTGTTTTTATCTGAGTACAAAACACAAACCTAAACCTGTCACGCCATCAGCCACTTTGCACAATGTCAGATCACTTCGCTAACTTCTCTCGAGCTTTTTTTCGTAAATTGACCATTAGGTCTTGCATGACCTGCGTGAAATCGAGCTTTTGGCTTCAACTGATACAGAACAATCTGTAGGAGCACTAATTACAAGGGGATAGAAAGTGACATTTTGGAACAAGCGAGGTGGCAAGTAGCAACAGTAGATCCAAATAAAAACTCGTAAATATGACAAGCACCGTAATTAACGAAGATTATTATCAAGTGATAGAGACGAATATTACGAAAGAGAAAACGAAATAGACTGTCTGAGTTTTGTTTATTAAACGAATGGACTATTTGAACCATTCTAACAAGGATTCTGACTGGCATATTTTTAGGGAGGGTTCTGAAAGAGGGTATCCATGCAGGGAAGATAGAAGATACTGGGAAAACGTTACAAACCTAAGAGCGCGATCGATCGAGTAATATAGGAGGGTGCGTTTGTGAAAAAGAGATGACAAAAAAGTAACCACGACAAATCAGTTGTAAGTGGGAGTGTATTAGTTTTCCATATGGAGAGAATTTCCATCAAAATCAAACGACTCTTAATCAAGCGCATAAGGTACAACCTCGACAAGTCGGTTGCTACTCAGAAATGAATATGGTTCTGCTATCGAATGGTGAAGGTTCCTGAAGCATTTGGCGCCGAATTTTAAACAAGTTATAAACTTCATGGTGTTCAGCAATCACATTGCTGAACACCATCGACTTACCAACCACAACACTGACTGGGACTCTGCGCAATGCCTAACCCACAACACTGACTATTTTCAACGACTGACTCTGGAAAGCTGGTTTACTAACTTAGAACAGACTCCCCTAAACAGATGTCAACAACTACCCGCTCCATACAAACGACTCATTCACGACATAAACATCACAAATGACCGAAAATTAGTGACCTAACTCTACCAACAGATCTAAACAGACCAATCACGACCAACTTACGTCACTTGAGTCTTACAGCCAATAACATCACGGCAAAATTCAACCGATCATTTTACATGAACTGGAATAAGAACATTCTACTGACAAAAATCATTCACTTGACCCTAATGATGACTTCCCCACAGGTTGTCCAAACGTCAGTCACTACCACCGACAACAGTCCTTCGCAGGACTACACTCACCCGGACGATCAGAATACACCTTCACAAGTTATAAACAGTTCACAATAAGAATTTCCAGCAATTGTAGTGCAGAATCTCGTCTTCACTGTTGTCTAATAAGTGTGCCTTCCCCAGCATCTCACCCAGGGACTAAAAAATTATCAAACGGACAGGAATTACACTTAGTAAGTGATCTACCTCTTTCCCATTTCTATAAATCGAGGCGAACCGGCTGAATGAAGCCATATGTTCAAGCACAGACTCAATGAAATCTCTTTCGTCTCACGTCTTCTTGATTTTACTTACTTTGTTTGTCACACTTAACATGAAAAAATTTCTACCTCCAGGAGCCTTCCTTTCGTTGCCAAGAAGATTTCCCATGATGCTTCTCGTTAGCTTGATGAAATCAAGTAGTTTTGACAATTGATGCTTTCTCGGCTCTGATTCAATCACGTTTCGCACAAGAATTGTCTACAGCTACACAGCACAATTACAACGCGTCGTTCTGCGTAGAAACATCTGTTATCGAGTTCCTATATTCTTTCTCTCAGATTCTATGCATTTCTTTCCTTGGAAAACTTTTGCCCGAACAATGCAAATGTTGCCTGAAATAACCGCAATACATTTTTGTCCGAACCTACCTTAAGTTTCTGCTCAGTCTTTTGACAAATATATTCATTTTATATTTAGCTTAGGTAATGTCACGAGTCTTAAGCTTTCTAGTGCGAACGCGGCTGCAATCCGATTACCAACGCTTCTCGCCGGCATAAGAACGAGTAATGTAGGAATTCATAACGGTCGGGAGTCTGAGGAGAGAATGTTTCTTATGCTAAAAATGGGAGACTGACTGTTACACACTGCACCGCAAGATCTGCAGGTAGGGACGTTTGCCGATTGTCCTTATTCTTCCTCTCAGATAACATGCACCTTTCCCTGGGGAACTTCCACCGTAACAATGCCAATTGTGCCCAAAATGACCACAATACCTTTTTGTCAGAAACTACCTTAAGCCTGTGCTTAACTGAGTGTAGAGCCAAAGTATTAGCGAACAATTGAAAATATAGGCATATAAGCGCTCTTTTTTTCTGGTCCTGAGTATATTTTAAATGATTAATTTTAGCTAGTAAACCTCCCCCTTCAGCTTAGCTCTTAAGCTAGGGCCCTTAGGCCCTTAAGTTAGTGACTATCTTGTTACCGTCTTTATTAATAATTTATATAATTTAATTATATAATTGAATAATTTATATAATTTAAATTTTGATTCTAATTTTACCATGTTGTACAGTGTAAATAAAGTTGTTACATTTTTTTCACAGTTGAACTCACGTTTATCATAATTTCTCAATACGTTGTTAGACAAGAAAACTCGCGAAATAATTGACGTAGGTTATAAAGGACGAGACAGATAATTAACCTTGTGGGGTGTTTCGTAATAACAACTCGAATGTGAGGTCCATAATAAAGAAAAAAAGAAAAAAAAAAAACACACGAAACACAATTGGCCCCTTTACTACTCAAAATGTAAAAAATAAAGAAGTCTTGATTATGCTCTGTTCTTTTGTAAAGCATGCAGGAAGCGGCTAGAGCCCGAAAGAACCCTACCTCAAGGGTGCTTTAACCGCTTCCTCCGTGCTTTACAACAGAACAGAGCCAGTCAAGGCTTCTTTACTGTTGTATGATAAAGAATCCGTCAAACTCCCTACACATTTCTGTCTATTTTTAAAACAAATTTTATTTTCAAAGCGAAGAAAGGTGTTGTTAGCATGTTTTCTACTTTGAATTAATAACTCACGCTAAAATATGCCAATCAGAATCCTTGCTAGAATGGGTCAAATAATCTATTGGTTGAATAACCAGGACTCAGGCAGAGCAATTGGTTTTCTCCTTGGCAATATTCGTCTCTTTCACTTTATAAATAATTTCGTTAATTACAGTGCTTATCATGTTTACAAATTTTTATTAGGTTCTACTGTTGCTACTTTCCGGCTCGCCGGCTTGCTCCGAAATATCACCCTCTATCCTCGTGTAATTAGTTGGCTCCTACACGGTTGTTCTGTGTCAGTTGAGGCCAAGAGCTCGTTTTCATCGTTTTACATATCATGCAAGTCCTAATGGTCAAATCACGAAAAAAAAGCCTGGGAGAAGTCTGGGAAATGATACAACATTGTACAAAGTGGCAGATGGCGTGACAGATTTAGCTATGTGTTTTGCACTCAGATAAGTCGCTCTCTTTCAACCAATGAGAGCGCACGTTATATCATAAATTTATTGTAGATGTTTTTAAAATTGAATCATATCCAGAGTGCAAGTTGTTTTTGGCTATACCATATCAAGAGAATGTTTTATATTCTCTTGACTATATCCTGAACACCCGAATGGAATTGACGTGGTATTGGTCGTAGTTACTGTTTTGACTGAATTGCTTACAACTTTTAGCCAATAAAAAAAGTTTTTTTATGGCTTTTACTTTGCTTTCGAATTCCATGGGGATTCGAAGGCAAATCGGGGTGGGGCATTGAGAACTGAAAATGAGGACAATCGGCGCGAAGCGCGTGAAAACACGAGAGCGCAAAAGCGCTTGGCTTTTGCTTTGCATTACACCCGTTGAGAGGATGGTCTAAGGTACCTGGGCCTGAACAGGTCTAAGAAAAAGAAAAGCCAAACTTGATTAATTACAAGTTTTTGAACCCATTGCATTTGCTGTGAAATCACAGCTTTTATTCTGATTATTATTTACTTGTGCTCTTGGCTTACTTATATTTTTATTTACATCAGTGAAAAGTTCCCTTAGTACACTGGGTGTATCATTTCTTGGCAATAATAAAGTAAAGTTTTACTCCGTTAAATAGGCTTGCTACTCATTTCCAACACAGTGTCCTTTCGCGGTGGAATCATTCCCGTGTTTCACACGGAGGTGGCATGACAACTGCGGTTTTTCCTGCAAGCCCATTTATGAAGTCGTTCCATTTGCAAACATTCCCTTCCCCTGCAAGGCAAGATTACGAGAGCCTCTGGATCTCTTTTGCAGGAAGGACATATGACCACGTACATATTCAAGTTTGCCAGGTGGCCTTGAAACGCTTGAGCACGATCAAAGCTTCCTCGAGCGAGTCCTGCTCTTGTCCTAAAACCAGAGAACCACCTTCCCTAATAGACCACTGCTTTATTCGAGATTTCCATCTTTATGGAACTTTACGGTACCATTACTGCTTTGCCAAGTGAAGCAAATGTGATGCCAGTTTCCATCATTGGCCTATCCAAGTTGTACGCTGTGATATAAATGCAATTACACTTTAATTTCGAGAAGCTATTTAGCACTAAAACTAAATTCTACCAAAAATCTACCAAAAACTGAGCACTCTGAAATATGCATTTCTCCGACGACCATGCCTAAAAGTTTAAATTCCTGATCTTGTATCAAAAGCAAAACCGGAATATGTTGTTAAGGGTAAGCAATGAGAACACAGCAATTGATATCAAATAATTAGCGTGTGGTGTACAAAGATTTTCGTCGTTCTCAGCATGGGAAAGGAATAACTTATAAGCAAGATGCGCAAGTTGCTTTATGTATCTGACATTATGTTGGAGGTAAGAATTGAGTGCCTTGTTTTACGTCAAGTGTTGGCTATTGGATCGCTCAGCGATTTGTAACAGTTTGGTTAGGTCTCTAAACGAAGCTCACCTGTTTGCACCTGCTATACTGATATTGAATCTTCTGTAATTTTCGGCGATTAGTTCATTATGACGCATGTTAATTAGTTCAGTGTAACGCATGTTAACTCCAGGTCCAACCAGGGCAAGTCCACAGCTACGATCTTCAAAGAGAAAGAAAACGAGAAGAAGAGGAAATACAACCAGAGAGTGATGGAGGTGGAAATGGGAACTTTTACACCGTTGGTGTTTGGTAAAAACGGAGGCATGGGACTTGACTGTCAGAACTTTTTAAGAACCCTCGCAAATACGCTTTCCAACAAGAATAATGAACCCTATTCCAGCGTCATTTCCTGGCTACGAATACAACTTTCATTTGCCATATTAAGAACTGTACACAGATGCGTAAGAGGTTCTAGAGTTCCGTTTAAATCACGCGAGGTCCAGAAGACTTCACCCTCGCTGTAGCTGGTCTACATCTGCACTCATAATATTTAGGTCTTTATTATTTTAATAGTTTTTCCTATTTAGTAATGCTATTTTTTTTCTTTTCTCATATATTGTAATCAGTCCTCTATCGTCAACATTAATATTAATTATTTTAAAAATTTTTATATGATTAGATATATGGTTTAAAATTGTAAATAATTGCTATCATTATTATTAAAAACAAGAAAAAAAAAAAAAACAAGAAAAAAAGAAAGAGCAACAAAATGATATTTTATTGTCATTCTGTTTCTTATCCATCTAAGGTTTGTGTTTAGCCTCCTTACACAAATGGCGTCTATGGTGGCAGATTCAAGTTGAGGGCCCTTCTCATCATTTTTAGGAGTTTTTATACCACTTGTCTGTCACTCAAACTCGGCTCTAACAGATCATACCACGCTCTTAAGGTTAAAAAATGTTCGACAGCTCTTATTCTTACAGGCAGCTTGTTTTTACCCCTGGGATTCAACCCGAGTTTTTAAACTCTACCATTCGATGATATGTCCATTCGTACGGTCAAACACTGCTTGGTTGCTTTGATCATGAAACACCATGATATGTTTTATCCTCGCCCTCAATTATTTTAGAAAGGTACTGATAAATGAACTTACTTTTATCTGGGTAACCGCTGACTGAGCCAGTGAAAGGGGATGCGAGAAATTAAATAAGCAGACCAACACGGGCAGAGAAATCGTTTTTATCACACCAATGTTCCAGACCTGTTAATTGATGACGTATTAACTTATTATGACAAAGCTTTTATTTTACTTTCATGCCAAATTGAAGTGAAGTGTTTGGGTGTACGCTCGCTTAAAGGAGTTTTGATTCATGACCAAACCCGAAATGGCGTATTTATATAGCTAAGTAACACTAAGTGGGGAATGTGAGTTCACAGCTGGCTGGAAGAAGCTTGGACATGATGTCTATAAAAAAAATAACAATAGATAAGATTCAGCATGCAAATTTGAGCTGACAACAACTCAAATTACTTCACCGAAATGGAGTGTAATGGTGACGTCGTCGTGCACATGACGAGCTTTGCTCAAGAAAAAAATTCTCAGCAGGCATCGTAAACTGATGCCGAGGTTTGGGGAAGAAGGCGTTGGGTGGATGTCATCACATTAATTACACCACAATGTAATTATACAGATTAGCGTCCACGAATCCACGAGAGATACGCGATTGCGTGCGAGTTAACGCGGGGTCATCTGTTGGCGATGAAAATCAAAATCATGAAATGAAATGAAGTTTGTTGTGCGCGTAATGGTCATAAAATACTGCGTTTTCTCTGTTTCTGCCTGTTTCCTTATAACGACATTTTTAATCACGTAGTCTTTCAAAGATCCTTCCTTTTCACAGAAGAGGCAATACCGGCGAGGCGCCGTATTCGAAAAGCCTCTCTTTCGATTATTTAGGTATGATTCTTTCGCTTGGTTTGCCATAAAACAGTAACAAAAGATATCGCAATTTTCATGTGCCGTACGACCTGAATAACAACCGTATCGAATTTCCAGTATTGCGTTACTTGGTGGATCGATCAGTGTTCACGCTTTGCGATCGTAGTACACGATGTTATTGTTTTGGTACAAAACCTGTGGCGGTCGCACGACTTGGCCTCGTATCCTGTTAAATTCTTAGCAATATTATAATATTAAACCTCGACGAGATTTTTCATGTCGAAATGTCGAAAAGCATCATGTTTTCGATTTCGAAACCATTCGAAATGAAGTCATAGAGGCAGTCGGATTTTCGACGTGCGGCTTTCCACCGGCTACCTTAACCACGCAGAGTCTTTGCAGGATTACAAGTGCCACACTTGACCCTTGCAAGCATTGGTATCTACTTTTGAAAGAGGTATGTGACGTTCCCTTGCGTAAATATTTCATATGCGATGTATTTAAGATATTTCCCGACGAAATCCAAAGTGTGGCGACACGGGAACTTCAGCCGGCCAACTCATCGTTCGAAGTAGTGGGGTTAGCCAGGATTCCCGACCTCGTTCACGTTGTGTTCACGTTCAGTCTAATAGCTGGTCTATCTTCTTCGTAATAAACAAACCCCGACGAACTTATTAAATCTGCGGGGTTTATGACTATCGTAAATCTGGTGAACTCCGCCACGCTAGACTTTGAGCCCGAAGGCGCGAAAAAGTTATCTTTTGGCGCCAAACTCAGTCACGACTCCGAAGAGCTCGCTTCCTAACTTACCGAAAGATCAGCTAGAGTAAATTCCCTTGGAGTGGAACTGAAGAAGCTTCGAACACAAATTTCTCATCTCGAATCAGCATGGAGTCAATTTTACAGACCCTTTTTTCCACCTCAATGTTCGTACCTTGTCTTGGTGAGGTGGCTTGAGTGCCTCAATGACCAATTGCAATACAATGCCTTTAAAGAATTCAGCTTCAGTTGGTGGGCTGTATTTTCTGCAAGGTAGAGGCCAGACTAACACGGACTTTGTCATTGTAGTTATTGTTATGATTATTATAATTATCATTATTATGATTTTGTTATTGTTATCATTATCTTTATGATTGTGATTGAATCATTTTCAAAATGAAATAGGCTGCTCAATGAGGATGGCATGCTGAGGCAAGTAGATTTTCATTTATTTACCCCCCCTCCCCCCCAAGTAGAAATTCAAGTGTTTCTGATAGTTTTTCTCTTCAATAGATTGTTAGAATGCAGAAGATTTTCTAAGACACATTGTTCAGAGGGCTTGTCTTAAGTAGTTGTTTTCTGATTCAAAACCACCTGCCTAGTTCTGTTTCTCTTGCGTAGTTAGTCCATGGGCTGTTGTTATCTGATGGCAGAACTAACAGGTGGATCTGTTTCTCTTGGGTAGTCAGTCCATTATGGGCTGTTGTTATCTGATGGCAGAACCACCAATCTGTTCTGTCTCTCTTGGGTAGTCAGTCTATGGACTGTTGTTATCTGATGGCAGAACCAGTCCCTATTTTTTTCAGCTCAATGCTGTCAGTCTTTTATGGACAGTTATTTTTATCTGATGGCAGTTTTAGCTTGCTCTTTTTGTTTTGAAAAATGTGTTGCTTATGCTGTTTGTCACGTATCATCTGTTATTAGTTGGAGGCACTTTGGTCAATCAATGCTATCATTATCTTCATTATTATTATAATTGTTGATTCAGCTGCTACTCTTCTCTCTTTGCCATAGGGCCCACTACAGACAGCACTAGCTTAATGAAGTTCCAAAACCTTTCACAATGAGTCAACTCAAGAATTGCAGTCCTGAACAGTTTTTGGGGTTTTCCTGGCTTTTCTTGAGATTATTTTGTCTCAGTTTCAATTACTTGGATACTCATTCAGCTAGACTAACAATAACACCATTTTGTTCATAGATAAACATTGAAATAATCATAATAGTAATATAAATGATAATAATAATGATTTGTTATTGTTATCATTATCATTATCATTATCTTTATGATTGTGATCATCATTTTCAAATAGGCTGCTCAGTGAGGATGGCATGCTGAGGCAAGTAGATTTTCATTTAATTCCTCCCCCCTCCCCCCAAATAGAAATTCAAGTGTTTCTGATAGTTTGTCTCTTCAATAGATTGTTAGAATGCAGAAGATTTTCTAAGACACATTGTACAGAGGTCTTAAATAGTTGTTTTCTGATTCAAAACCACCTGCCTAGTTCTGTTTCTCTTGGGTAATTAGTCCATGGACTGTTGTTATCTGATGGCAGAACTAACAGGTGGATCTGTTTCTCTTGGGTAGTCAGTCCATTATGGGCTGTTGTTATCTGATGGCAGAACCACCGATCTGTTCTGTTTCTCTTGGGTGGTCAGTCTATGGACTGTTGTTATCTGATGGCAGAACCAGTCCCTATTTTTTTTTTCAGCTCTATGCTGTCAGTCTTTTATGGACAATTATTTTTATCTGATGGCAGTTTTAGCTTGCTCTTTTTGTTTTGAAAAGTGTGTTGCTTATGCTGTTTGTCACATATCATCTGTTATTAGTCATAGGGTGACTTTGGTCAATCAATGCTATCATTGTCCTTAGTATTATTATTATTAATTCAGCTGCTACTCTTCTCTCTTTGACACAGGGCCCACTGCAGACAGCACTAGCTTAATGAAGTCCCAAAACCTTTCACAATGAGCCAACTCAAGAATTGCAGTCCTGAACAGTTTTGGGGTTTTTCTGTCTTTTCTTAATTTGTTTTTGCCCCAGTTTCAATCACTTGGATACTCATTCAGCTAGACTAACAATAACACTATTTTGTTCATAGATAAACATTGAAATAATCATAATAGTAATATGAATGATAATAAGAATGTTTAGATTAATGGAAATAATCATAGGAATTATAACCATCAGGATAATGAACATTATTTCTCTAACTATTGTAAATATTTTTATCATTATTATTATTATTATCATTATTATTGTTATCATTGTTATTATTATTATCATTATTATCATTATTATTGTTATCAATGTTATTATTATTTCCATCACGAATTATTAGAGATGCTTGGAAAAAAATGATCTATAGTTCCCTCCAACTCATTATTCTTTCAGTTAAGTGAATTAAGACTTTGTGAACAGTTACTGCTTTATTCTGTCATTCCTGATGACCATAGAAATGGTGAAAGTCCACAGATATTATCCCTCTAAGAGTTTCTCCAGGTGTTTTTTTTTCCTCTGAATTTGGTTACAACAGAATGAAGGGCATCAGAGTATAGTGCGCCCAGCTAGACATGAATTGCATTAATATTACAGGGTCATTTTGCTGTATTCAGGGTTTAATCTTAGCCTTCTACAGACAAGTTTGTTCCTCTAAATGCAAAACACATTTTACAAACTTACAAAAACTGCCAAGAAACAGCTACTAAATTTATGGAAACATGACGAACAAGTCAACTAGACTGTGTACTACACATCATTGAAATCAAAGTATCACTTTAGGAACATAAAATCGCAAGGTCAGTTTCCCATTTTTAGTGCCTGAGAAAAGATCAGGCCACCAGATTACTGCAAATTCCCTGGTTGCTCGCCCATCTCAATTGCCAACAACCATTTTAGTTTACTGGGTGAGAATCGTGCTTGATTTCTTGCCCCATGCTCTTTAATTGGCCGCCTGTAAAGCTTGTTGAGAGTTTAACAGCCACTACTTGCAGCAACCTCCATATTCCCCCGATAGCTTTTCTTAACTCTAATGGTACAGAACTTTGATGACTCAGACCAGAAATAACATCATTCACTCTACCATCCCTGTAATAAAAAACTTTGGATTTTTCTCTCCATACAGGGGGCCGCAAATGTATTTTTACCCTCGCACGTTTATAAAAGCATTCGGCATGCCTGCTAACAAAGCTTGGATGTATGTTTCAGGAACTTAGTATCTTTCAACTCGACATCATTTGCCTGAAACCAAAATAATAATTACGAAAGTTAAGAGATTATTTACTTCTGGAGTGAAATGTACTAACTGATTTGCCCTTTCAAACATAAAACTGCATTATCAGGTTTTGTCAATCACAAAATTACACGCCGGGTTATTAGTATTCCTTGGGGACCTTCCTGTATTATCATAAATATCTAAGACAAGCAGGTCATTTAGCTAGGTAATCTATGTTAAAAACCGTGCTGTACAGCACTTAGAATTATTTTCCTCACTCATTTTTCTCACACTGCAACTTCGCGTACAACGCAATTATTACTACGCAGTCATATCTGGTGTCCAATTGGGAGAAGAGCTTATTATTTTTGTTTTAGAGGTGAATTGCGATTTCTTGTATGTCTCCTATTTCGTCGAAGAAAAGCTCGAACAAATACTGAAAGTCATGAGTAAGTCATTATGAACAACTAGTGCAAAGTGACAGCACTATCGATCCAAACTGAGAACTGTTCTTTAATGATTTTTAACATGAACCACCAATTCTTACTATTTTTAATTTCTGCGTTTTAATAGACTTTGACATGTTCTTGAGAAGATATTAAATCGGTTAGCGCTGTTGTTCCCTTCTAAATTATTTTGGTGGAAGCGCCTCAGAAGACACTGGTTTAACTAAAACCATGTTGGGCGACGTTACATTTTGACTGCACAACCCGCAATTAAATTTAATTTTAACAGCTATTCGAGTGTGTGAAGAACGGAAAAGAGCAAAATTACATACCATCGGCCTTTCGATGCACGGACGAATTAAAACTTTTTACAATTCCACTTATCCATTGCTTGTAACTGATAGACCTTGTCCTTATTCTTGCGGGAGGCCGTACGATCTGTTGTCCATTGTAGAACTTGGCAAACTTGGCGCACTCTGCCTCGAGCGCAACAATGTGATCTTTCGATTCTCTATCTCACTAGCGCAGTTGTGTTGAACATGGACGAATAATACATCGCAGCGTGTCTTCTAGATAGCTAGAGATGCCATGCATGTTTAGGATAAGCGCTGAATATGGACGAGCGTTAAAGCCGCCACTGAAAAAGCACAATCGACCGTTTTTCATTGTAAGGATCAGGTCTTTCACACAGCTGTCAGAATTAAAGAGAGGAAGAACGTCGATCTCGCTCACCTAAGTAGCGAAGTACACCACGAGCGGCGACGATGATCAAACACCTGGCAGATCACCGTGGTGTCCCTCTACTCTTTGGTATTATAACCAAGAGCGAGCCCTTTCCACTTGTCACTAAGTTTTACGGTTTATAAAACAAAGGCCCCGCTCTACACAAAGCCTTAAAGAATGAAACACTAGAAAAGCTTACTTAGCTTGGAATTATAAAAATTTCCTTTCTTAAAAATCGAAGATTTTCATGGTTTCCGTAACTTCGTATTTTTCCAAATTTCCTCTTTTACATGTTATGCTGTTTTGCATTTTCTTCAGCATTTAATTTAGTTCAGCGTCGATCATTTATCATCCTTAGAAGAAAATATTCTGATCTTTACGTTTAACTATAAAATTGCTTTGGCTTACATTGTGCGCATAAAAGGAGCGTTAAATTAAACATGAGTTGATTCCACGCGAGGGTTTTACCTGAAAAGATGCCTGCACACGAGAGACACCGACATTACCGCGTGTCCCTTTCTGGAAAACATTCGTGTTATGACAAGAAAGGTCAGCTTAAGGGTTTTGGGTTACCCAAACTATGCAATTTTGACGCCGAAAAGTGCCAAAAAGTAATTACAGAAACTTCATCCGCAACACCTTGAACGTGCTGTGGGCGCGAACTGAGATCTTCTCTTACAGTTAATAATTGCCAGGCGGAACTCAAATCCGGCTTAGCCTAATTTGCATAAATTTTTTCGGTGGGCAAAGCTCGTCATGAAGCGCAAAATGCAAAAATTTCAACCTTTAACGAGTAATGTGGGGATTTCATAGGGCCTCAGAAGTCCAAAGAAGGCATACACCTTTCTAACAATCGCAGATCGATTGTGATATACTATGAATTAGTTTGTGAGGACGTTTATTGATTGTCCCCTATTCTTTCTCTCAGATCCAATGCGTTTATTCTGTGAATGTACCGCCAGAACAATGGCAATGGCACCCTAAATAAACACAGCACCATTTTTTTAAGAAAGTGCCTTTAGTTTATGCTCATCTGAGAGTAGAGCAAATTCAGGATATGAGCGAATGACTTAAAATATAGGAATAAATCAGCTAATCACCGCATTTTTTCCATGCACTAATAATTCATAATGCTAGTTGTACTGTGTTTTAACATCGCGAATACAGTTGTTATAGTGAGGGTAGGAAGGAAAACATCACAGATGTATTACAGTTTATTGATACGTTGTTAGAAAAGAAAAATATTCTTAGAAGAATATATTGAGCCATTTTTCCTCAGGGGAGGTGTCTTAATAACAACTTGCACGTGAGGTCTATGATAAACAGAAGAACAAGAGGTATTCTTGGGCCTCTAACTACTCAAAATATCTCATCATTGAAGTCGACTAACATGTAAGCGGAAAGATATGCCTGGCTGCTTGATTAAACGAACGAAAGAGAGGTGTTCTTTGGCCGCTAAGTACTCAAAGTATTTCTTTAAAGTCGACTTGCATCGAAAACCAAAGATATGCCCAGATGCTTCATTAAATGAAGGAAAAATTTGTGTTCTTGGGCCGCTAACTACTCAGAATATCTCATTAAAGTTGACTTGAATCAAAAAGAAAAGATATGCCTAGCTACTCAATGAAATTGTGTTCAAAGCATCAGAGTAGACTTGACATCACATAAGTCATAGATATTCACTGTTCTGACTGAATAGGTTTTACCTTTAAGCCAATTAGATGTCTCGCTTTGGCCTTTCTCTTGCTTTCAAATTTGATGGATTTGAAAACAATGTCGCAAAGCAACAACTGAAGATTGTAAAAGCGTAAAATTCCTGAAATGAACGGGTTTGTGAACAATAATGAAAAAAAACATAATTTGGATCACGAAGGCGAACTATCTCGGGGAATGAAATAACGAGGTTATGTAAAAGAGAGATTCCAAACTAAATTATTGTTAGGTTGAGTGTCTTTTTGTTATCCATCTGCAGGCTATACCCCCCCCCAAATAAAAAAACTGGCAACTTAATGCAACGAAAATTGTACTTGGGTCCATTAATTGGGCAAGAAACCCCAAAATTGGAATAAATTTGCTTCGCTGCACACCTAAGCTTTAAAGCCACAACAATTGGGGATAGCAAGTACCGATGGTGCATCTATAGGGTCATTCCGTGGAACTGCACTTTATAGTGTTTTCATGTACGGTGTTTGACACAGTGCAAGCGGATGGCTAGGCTTTTACTGTCCATGACAAAAATCTTTTGATTGGATAAAGGTCATGTGAAACCAATTACGATCACATTCTTTTCTTCGCATCCCTCGATATATATATTCCGGCATTGTATATTTAAGAATTGTTTCATGCTTAGCGTACGTCTATCGTGTTATGAATGCACGCGGGGAGTTTGGAGAGCACGAGAGAAGCGTAAGAGTTGCTCCAGGCACAGCCGAGAGCAACTCTAGCTTATTGAGTGCTCTCCAAACCTCCAAAGTGCATCCATAACTCGATAGACGCCCAGCTAAAAGCATGAAACAATTCTTTAATAACATACGAAAACAATTTGGGCGCTGAATGACGTTTTTGTAATGTTTTTTGAAATGAAAGTTGGCCGAAAATGTTGGCGTCTCCGATTGTTTTGTTGATTTTGTAATTAAATGGTTTTCGGTAGAATTAACAAATGTAACGAGAAAAACGTCATCAACAGAGACGTTTACCTTTAAAAGTCGCCACAAACCAATTTGTAGTCTTCTTAGTTCTTGCTGAATGTCTTTCAGCTAAAATTTGCTCCAGCTCCCGTTCTGATAAATTCGAGAAACGGGTCTGTTGTCTTTCGCTTTCGTAGTGCTTGTTGGCTTGATTACTTGCGGGAAGGTCGAAATCCAAAGAAAAGTTTGGTTGGCCTTCGATTTACTATTATCGCTTTCCGAAAACTTTAACTTAAGGAACTCACATGACGGAAACTTTGCAGCTATTTGGAAACTGCATACGTCATTTTATTGAGCACGGCTGTGCGTACATACAGATTTTGTTCATGTTGACGCAATAGGAATTAGAGAGGACTAGCGCCCGCACTATGTTACAATTTAGTTTCTGTAATATGAGTCACAAGCTTTCCATCGCAAATCACTGCTACAATCTGATTACCAAAGCTACTTGTTAGCATAGCCTGAACGAGTAATGTGAGGATTCGAAACGGCTGCAGGAGTCTGAAGAACGCATGTACCTTACTAAAACTGGCAGATCGATTGTTACATACTGTGTATCAGTTGGTGAGGACGTTTGTTGATTTTACTTATTCTTCCTCTGAGATTCTATGCGTTATTTCCCTGAGAAATGTCTGCCGTAACAATGCCAATTGTGCCCGAAATAACCATATAGTCCTTTTTGTCAGATATTAGCTTTAGTTTATGCTTTTCTGGGTGTAGAGCCAAGGTATAAGCGAAAAAATTGAAAAATATAGGTACATATTAACCGTTTAACTCTTACTGAGTTCGTTTAAGTGACTAGATACGCTCTTTCTTGTTAATCTATATTAATATGTCATAATTTGGGATTCTAATTGTACTATGTTGTACAGTGTAATTAAAATTGTTTATGTTTTTTTTTTTTTTTTTTCTTAGTTGCGATGAGGTTAACGATGAAAAACTTACGGTTATCACGATTTTTCAATATATTATTAGACAAGAAAGCTCGAGAAACAATTGATGAAGCTTATAAAAGACTCGACTGAGATAATAAAGCTTGGGGGATGTTTCGTTATAACAACTTGAACGTGATGTCCATGACCAACGGTTTCTTAGAATTTCTCTGATATTCTACATATTTCGTAACTACAGTTTTAACCATTTACTGTTCTATCGTTTCTTAGAGTTACTTAACATTTAAGTAAAGTAGAATGAATTGAATTTACTCGGAAATTAACATTAATATAAATTTGGAATTGTTCTGTCATTAGGCATAAAATTTTCAAGAATTTGTTTCAAAAATTGCAAAAAATAAGATCATCTTTTTAGTCATAATTGTCAGCTCAATCGAATGGTCACAGTTATTGCAATTTTTGGCAGCACTTTGAGGGCTTCAATTAGTTAGAGCTGGTCAGAGATCAGCTTGAAGATTTCAGATGACATCATCAATAAGAGCTATTGCAAAAGAGGTTGAATTTTGTTGAGAGATTTCCTCGAGTATAGCAAAAAAATTGTAAACTACTGCTTGAAAAATTAAGAAGGAATTATCTGGCCATAAGTTTATGATGAGTTCATCGATGTTTTCGCGGTTATGTCTTAGATTAAAACCTTACATCTTACAGTTACTTACCAAGTGGAGACGTGTGAAGGTAACAACAAAATTTATGAGCTTAACTTGGTAGCTCCTGACTATGGTTCAAAAGCTGATACGGTAATAGTTTTTAGTCCATGATCACTAATGGGCTTCTTATTTCATAGCTTTGAAATTGGCATCATTTGAAAGAGATACCGAGTTATTCCACCTGCTTAAGAGCTTTCAAATGAAGAAACTATCCACCGGAGTCAGCTAAAATTACAACTCGTAGCCTAATTGAACGTTATTTCATGACAAACTTTCAAATAATTCAACGAGTTGCGAAAACAACTGTTACCATAATCAATCGAGACTCAGACTATAACTACTTTTTTTTCAAACTTATTTTTGAAATCTCCTCCAATGAATTCTGATTTGGTAGCGGAAAATTTAACTACCTCTGGTCTGATCTTATTTGTAAAGAATATCAGGTTGATCCACCTGCTTAAAAGCTTCAAACTGAGGTTCTTGATATTAGCAGGCAAGTCAAGCATTTAAAGAAAGTGACAAAACGTTTGAGTCTGTAAAACATGTTTCGACAGAAACTTCTGTCATCTTCACTGTACGAAGCGTTGGAAGTTGAATTAAATAGTAAGTAGAACAATGCTAATTATGATAATAATATAGTGATAACAAGAAAGGATGTAAAGCATAAAAGTGTGAGAATTAAAAGGATAGTTTTAGATTTACATGGTGTAATTGTTGATTCAGGGATGGTTGTTCTATTTGAATGAATAGCCTCTTTTATCTTAAGTTGAAATCCGGTAGAGGTGTGATCTAAAATATGGAAGTTATCTGCTGAACATATATAAAGCGCGACAATGTGGAGAATCTTTCATATGCCTGATAATATGAGAGGCCCTGCCACTGACTAAGTGCTCTCTGACACGTGTGGAAAAATGCCGACAGGTTTCACAGATGTAACAGGCATTACAGCCAGCACATACAAAATTATAAACCACACGTGAACTGACCCCGTCAGAGACAGGGTCTTTCACACCGAACAAGTTACCGGTTTTGAAGGAAGAGAGAACCAGTTTAACATTCAAGCCATTGTAATAGTAGGTAAAGTGGTGGGAGGGGAACCCCGGGGATCATGATTGCTTTGGGTCCCAGAGATGTAACGGTTTATAATCTCGATTAAATGGGCAGGAAAAAGTTCTTGTTTAGAATATTAGCAAGTTTGCTGATGTCCTCGTAAAACCCTAACCAGGTGTTATTAATCTTGTAAGCTCTATCAACTAGTGTCTTAATGAGACCCACTTTGTAAGAGTACGAGGTGAAACTGAAATAGTTAGTTTGTAACCCAGTGAAATTTTTCATGCGGTAAACCCTAGTTAGAGAGGATTTGGCGTCGTGGTTGTCAATCAGGACATCTAAAAACGGTATTTATTTAATCACTTTCACCAGAGTGTGGGGAGGGTCGCACAACAGAGCGAGGCTCCAAATTAAGTGCGCCCAATAACCCACCCATCCCACCCCAGGGGAAGACATCCATCACACAGTAATCTTATGTGTAGGAAATTAACGTCTCCTACCCCTTTCCTTAAAGGTAACTTAAAGGTTAACATTAGAAATATTTAAAGACATCTTTAGGTGACATACTAAAGTTCTGAAATAAATCTTTAATTGAACTCGCAGAAGTCAATTAAAGTCTCCCTATGAACCATTTCCTGAACCCTTTCATGAACACTTTAAGATCATATGAAAGCAAACCTAAATAAATATTTCATGAACACTGTAAGATCATATGAGAGCAAACCTAAATAACCATTTCATTGACTCTAAGAATCCTCTTAATTCCCGTAAACTTTACTTTGGTCAACCAAACCTTCTACTTCTAAAGGCGTCTTAAAGGTTTCTTTAATCTTTTGCTTCCTTTTAAGTACTACTTAAAGCTGCAGGTTTTGTTGTTATTCATTTTTAGTTGTACTTTCAGGTTTTTCTAAATGTCAAGTTTTGTTAACATTCGTCATTAAGTGACCTTTAAGTGCCTCTAAAAGCTACAGGTCTCACTTTCAATTGACTTATGATTTGCTTAATCACACACACATTTATATCACAATAACTTACTATATTTTGGGCAACCTTAAAATTGTAAGAAAAAGAGACATCACATATACAAGTAATAACAGAGTGTTTTAACTTCCATATTTTAGATCACGCCTGTTATTCATATTCAAATAGAACAACCATCCCTGAATCAACAATGACGCCATGTAAATCTAAAACTATCCTTTTAATTCTCACACTTTCATGTTTTACCTCCTTTCTTGTTATCACTTTTTGTCATAATTAGCATTGTTCTACTTATTTAATTCAACTTTGTACAGTAATTAACTGAACATAACAGAAGTTTCTGTCGAAACATGTTTTACAGACGCAAACGTTTTGACGCTTTCTTTAAATATTGACTTGCCTGCTAATATCAAGATCCTTAGTTTAAAGCTTGTAAGCAGGTGGATTAACCCGATATTCTTTACAAATAGGATCAGATCAGAGATAATAATTTACTTAAATTTTCCTCTCCCAAATGAGAATTCATTCGAGGAGATTTCAAAAATAAGTTTAAAAAAAGTAGTTAAAGTCTGAATCTCGATTGATTATGGTAACAGTTGTTTCCACAGCTCGTTGAATTATTTGAAACTTTGTCATGAAATCAACGTTCAAGTAGGCTGCGAGTTGTAATTTTAGCTGATTCTGTTCGGTAGTTTCCTCATTTAAAAGCTCTTAAGCAGGTGAAATAACTAGGTATCTCTTTCAAATGATGCTAATTTCAAAGCTATGATATAAGAAGTCCATTAATGATCATGGACTAGATTAAAAACTATTACGGCATCACCTTTGAACCATCTATAGTCAGGAGCCACCAAGTTAAGCTCATAAACTTTACTGTTACCTTCACACATCTACACTTGGTAAGTAACTGTTAGATGTAAGGATTTAATCTAAGTCATTACATGAAAGCAAACCTAAATAACCATTTAATTGACTTTAAGAATCCTCTAAATTTTTGTAAACTCAACTTTAGTCAACCAAACCTTCTACTTGTAAAGGCTTCTCAAAGCTTTCTCTAATCTTTTGTTTCCTTTTAAGCAATACTTAAAGTTGCAGGTTTTGTTGTTATTCATCTTTAGTTGTACTTCCAGGTTTTCTTAATTTCAAGTGTTTTTAACATGTTTCTCGGGGAAATAACGCATAGAATCTAAGAGGAAGAATAAGGGCAATCAACAAACGTCCTCACCAACTGATACACAGTATGTAACAATCGGTCTGCCATCTTAAGTAAGATACGTACTTTCTTCAGACTCCTGCGGCCGTTCCGAATCCCCTAATTCCACGTTCCTATGCTAACAATTAGCTTTGGTAATCAGATTGTAGCAATGATTTGTAATGGAAAGCTTGTGACTCATTTTACATAAACTAAAATATACAATGCCGGAATATATTTATCGAGGCATGAGAAGAAAAGATGTGATCGCAGTTGGATTTACATAACCTTTATCCAATCCAAAGATTTTTTTCATGGACAGTACAAGCCTAGCTATACGCTTGCACTGTGCCAAAGACCGTACATGTAACAACCATGCAGTGCAGTTCCACGGACTGACCCTACATGCTATCCCCAATTGTTGTGTTTTTAAAGCTTAGGTGTGCAGCGAAGCAAATTTATTCCCGTTTTTGTGGTTTCTTGTACAATTTTCGGGCAAGATTTCCGTATAACCCCATACATTAATTATGCATAGAGTGTTGCAAAGAAACCTTTATATTCAGCCTTTACATAACCTCATTACTTTATTCCCCAAGCTAGCTTGCCTTTGCCCTTGTTTTTCCTTATTGTTCGCAAAACCATTCAATTCAGGAACTTTACGCGTTCAAAATCTTGTTGCTTTTCGATATTGTTCTCAAATCCATGAAATGTGAAAGCAAGAGAGAGGCCAAAGAGAAATGTTTCATTGGCTAAAAGTTAAAACCTATTCAGTCAGAACAATGAATACGACTTATGTGATCTCAATCTTATTCTGATGCTTTGTCACAATTTCATTGAGCAGCTAGGCATGTCTTTCCTTTTGGATTCAAGTCAACTTTAATGAGATATTTTGAGTGGTTAGCGGCCCAAGGGCACATATTGTTCTTTTGTTTCATTAATCAGCTAGGCATATCTTTCTTTTTCGATGCAAGTCGACTTTAATGAAATATTTTGAGTAGTTAGTGGCCAAGAACACCGTACCTTGTTCGTTTGTTTAATCAAGCAGCCAAGTGTATCTTTCCGTTTCCATGTTAGTCGACTTTAATGAGATATTTTGGGATGTTAGCGGCCCAAGAAAACCTCTTTTTCTTCTGTTTATCATAGACCTCACTTTCAAGCTGTTAATAAGAAACCTCCTCTAAAGAAAAATGGCTCAATATATTCTACTAAGAATTTTTATTCTCTAACAACCTATCAATAAACTGTAATATATCTGTGATATTTTCCCCCTTACCCTCACTGTAACAAGTTTATTCGCGATGTAAAACACAGTACAACTAGCATTACGAATTATTAGCGCACCTGATGTTCCCACACAGAACAACGCCCTGTAATTGCGTGGCGGTGCTGTACATACTGTGCGGTAAAACACATAAGAGCCAAAGAGAATCTATCTTCAAAACCTGCTTTTTTTAAGCTAACGAGACCTACTGTTAAACCCATTTGGCGACGAAAGAATGGCCCCTATAAGTATTGAATTTTTTCATATCAAGTTTTCCGATCAAATTAAGAGAAATCAAGCGATTTCGTTCAGTCTAGACTTGAACATACTGTCGGTTCACCTGATTTAGAGATAAAATCGAAGTAAAACACTTACTAGTTATGATTCCTGTCCGTTTGGTAATTGTTTTGGTCCTGCTGAGGTAGCGACGCTTACAAGACTAGAGCGAGACTCTGCACTGCAAAGTCAAACAAATAATTTCGCTACGTCTTTTTTCTTTTTACACTAGACATTTCTTTCGGCTCAGAACTCTAAACTTCCAGCTATCTATGCATGATTACTTCTTCTAACTATTCGTACTCTGCTCTATATATGTTCTTCCCCTATGCGAACGTTATACACAAAAGCTGTTTAAGAGTCACTAATTAAATGGTTGATCTATAAGAAAAGCTTGCAGTACTCGCCTTGGACTGCGAAATGCGAAGATTGCACTTGATTTCAGGGTAGTTTAGGGCCCAAATTTGCATGTTGAAGTACACCCTTTTTTTTTTTTTTTTATCACACTTGTCACATTCAAGTTGTTAGAGCGAAACAGCCCCGAAGATCAAGTGACTCAGACCTACCGTTTACAAGCTAAGTAAATTGTATAGCGACTTTCATTGTCTAAAAGTGAAACTAAAGACACATTTTATATTTTAGAGAATAGTCTTTTGGCCATTTAATCTTTTTTGGCGTTGTTCGGCGGTGTAAACAAGGCAGTAAGTGTAACATTGTGACGCCCTGTAATTCTGTAATTGTGCGGCGTAGCTTTACAAAGAAAACTCAAAACGCTTAATGCCAATTTGAAGTTTGGAAGTTGGATCTCGGAACTTTACGTAAAATGTGTCCTCGCCTTATACATGTAGTGGGTTTCCTATGCGGAACCTAAATTCATCGTCGGAAATTACTTTGCTACTGCTGCCTCACTTTCTTTTCTGAATCTAGCCGAGCCGCATCGTCGATGGTATAAGCAGAAAATCTTTCGAAGCTCAAATCACGTGCTTGAACAATCGCACTAACATTCAATACTCAAACTTCTGTTAAGCGTCTGCTTTCCTCCTAATGAGCATTATAAAATCATTATTTGATCAATTTGAACTATGTTTCATGATCTCTAGCAAGTCGCACAGAGATTAGAGTATAGTTATTAGCCGGCGGAAAGTCAACCTTCATAAGATTTTTTAGAGCTTTGTCATAATAAGTCGATTATGTTTTTGATTGACAGGTCTGGAACATTGGTATGATGAAAATGATTTCTGTGCCCGTGTTGGTCTGCTTATTTCTCGCATCCATTTTCACTGACTCTGTCAGCAGTTACCCAGAGAAAAGTAAGTTCATTCATCAGTACCTTTCCAAAATAACTGGGGGCGGGGATAAAACATATCACAGTGTTTCATGATCAAAGTAACGAAGCAATGCTTGACTTACAAAAAGACACATTCAACTGTAAAGTTTAAAAGCGCGGGTTGAATCCCCTTCAGGATAGGTGTGGTAAATATCAGCTGCATGTAAGAATGAAAAAAGTCGAAAATTTATGAGCTTAGGTGCGTGGCAGGATCTGTTAGAGCCGAATTTTAATGTCAGATAAGTGACATAAAAACTCCTAAGAACCATGAGGGAACGGTTCTAAACTGCATAGACCCTCAACATGTATCTATCCCTGAAGACTCCAATTGTGTAAGCTTAAACAGAAACCTTGACTGGATATAAGAAACAGCATGACAATAAAATAATGTTTTGTTGCTTTTTCTTTTATTCTTATTTTTTCAAACAGGCTACGCTCTTTATTTCCCAAACAAAGATGTGAGTAGCTACGCCAATATCTGGGGTATGCCCAGTTTGACCGCATTCACCATATGCTTTTGGATGCGTACGAGTGATACGTCAACAGAAAGTACTGTACTCAGCTATAGCGTGCCAGGTGAAAATAATGAAGTCATCGTCGAAAAATACGGAGCACTCAAAGTTTTTTTAAAAGATACAAGCAGGTGAGCTTCGTTTACAGACTTAACCAAACCGTTACAAATCGTTGAGGAACCCAATAGCTAACACTTGATGCAAAACAAAGAACTCAATTCCTGATCTCAAACATAATATCTGATACATAAAACGGCTTGCGCATCTTGGTTTTAAATATATGTAAGTCTCGTTTTTGGTACCAGGAGTTTAATAACTTTGCAAATATGGTCGTCGAATAAATGCATATTTCAGAATGTTTAATTTTTGGTAGAAATTAGTCTCAGTGCTGAAAAGCTACTCCAAATTAATACGTAATTGTTTCTCTATAACAGCAAAGTACTTGGATCGGCCATTGATGGAAAGTGGCATCACATTTGCTTTACTTGGCAGAGCAGTGATGGTGCCGTAAATTTTTATAAAGATGGAACTCTCCACAATCAAGACCGTGGTCTCAAAACAGGTTACACTATTAAGGGAGGTGGCTCTCTGGTTCTAGGACAAGAGCAAGATTCCCTCGGAGGAGGCTTTGCAAAACATCAATCCTTCAAAGGCCACCTGGCAAACTTGAATATATGGTCCTATGTCCTTCCTGCAACAGAGATCAAGAGGCTCTCAGAATCTTGCCTTGCAGGGGAAGGGAATGTTTACAAATGGAACGACTTCATTTATGGGGTCAAAGGAAAAACCGTGATCGTCATACCATCGCCGTGTGGAACACAGGAATGATTCCACCGTAAAAGGACACTGTGTTCGAAATGAGCGGCAAGCCTATTTAAGGGAGTAAAACTTTACTTTAGTATTGCTAAAAAGTGATGCACCTAGCATAGTACGGGAACTTATAACTGACGTAAGTGAGAATGTAAGTAAGCCAAGAACACAAGTGATTAATTACTAGAATAAAAGTTTTGATCTCATAGCAAATGGAATGGGTTAAAAAACTTTTAATCAATCGAGTTTCGTTTTTCCCTTTCTTAGACCTGTTCATGCCCAGGTAACTTCGCCATCCTCTCAACGAATATTGGATTTTGAAAAGCCAATAGCGCTTTGCTCTCTTGTGTCTTCACGCGCTTCTTGCTACTTCTCCTCATTGTGAGTTCTCAATGCCCCCCTCCACAAACCCATCGAATTCGAAACCAAAGTAAAAGCCAGAAAAAGAAATTTTATCGGCTAAAAGTTGCGAGCAATTCAGTCAGAACAGTAACTACCAGCAATACCATGTCAAGTCCATTCTGGTGTTCAGGATATAGTCAAGAGAATATAAAACGTTCAGTGATATAGTATAGTCAAGAAGAACCTGCACTTCTGATATGACTTGATATTAAATACATCTACGATAAAGTTCGGTTATGACGCGCGCTCTCATTGGTTGAAATAGAGTGATTTGTCTGAGTACAAAACACAGAGCGAGACCTGTCACGCCATCAGCCACTTTGTACAAGGTGGGATCATTTCCCAGACTTCTCTCTGGCTTTTTTCTTTAATTGACCATTTGGTCCTGCATGACCTCCAAAAGGATTATGAAAACGAGCTCTTGGCTTCAACTGATACAGAACAACCTGTAGGAGCGCTAGCTATACGAGAGTAGAAAGTGATATTTCGGAACAAGGGAGCCAGCAACTGAGCAACAGTAGAACCAAATGAAAGTTGTAAACATGACAAGCACCGTAATTAACGAAAGTAATTATAAAGTGATAGAGACGAATATTAGCAAAGAGAAAACGAAATGCACTGCCAAAACGGAATGTTTTATAGGCTAAAAATTGTAAGAAATTCGGTCAGAACAGTAAGTACGATCAATACCTGTCAAATCCATTCTGATATTCTAAATATAGTCAAGAGCATATTCTCTTAATATAGTATAACCAAGAACAGTTTGCACTCTGGATATGACTCGATTTTGAATACATCTGTCAATGTTAAAGTTCGGATATAACGCGCGCCCTCATAGGTGTTTTTACTTGAGTACAAAACACAAAGCTAAACCTGTCACGCAACCAGCTACTTTGCACAATTTCGGATCATTTCGCTGACTTTTCTCGAGCTTTTTTTCGTAAATTGACCATTAGGTCTTGCATGACCTGCGTGAAATCGAGCTTTCGGCTTCAACTGATACAGAACAATCTGTAGGAGCACTAATTACAAGGGGATAGAAAGTGAAATTTCGGAACAAGCGAGGTGGCAAGTAGCAACAGTAGATCCAAATGAAAACTCGTAAATATGACAAGCACCGTAATTAACGAAGATTATTATCAAGTGATAGAGACGAATATTACGAAAGAGAAAACGAAATGGACTGTCTGAGTTTTGTTTATTATACCAATAGACTATTTGAACCATTCTAACAAGGATTCTGACTGGCATATTTTAAGGGAGGGTTCTGAAAGAGGGTATCAATGCGGGGAAGATAGAAGCTACTGGAAAAGCGTTACAAACCTAAGAGCGCGATCGATCGAGTAATATAGGAGGGTGCGTTTGTTAAAAAAGAGATGACAAAAAAGTAAGCACGACAAATCAGTTGTAAGTGGGAGTGTATTAGTTTTCCATATGGAGAGAATTTGCATCAAAATCAAACGACTCTTAATCAAGCGCATAAGGTACAAGTTCGACAAGTCGGTTGGTACACAGAAATAAATATGTTTCTGCTATCGAATGGTGAAGGTTCCTGAAGCATTTGGCGCCGAATTTTAAACAAGTTATAAACTTCATGGTTTTGAGCAATCAGATTGCTGAACACCATCGACTTACCAACCACAACATTGACTGGGACTCTGCGCAAGGACTAACCTACAGCACTGACTATTTTCATCTATTTTGTAGATGTTTTTAAAATTGAGTCATATCCAGAGTGCAAGTTGTTTTTGGCTATACCATATCAAGAGAATGTTTTATATTCTCTTGACTATATCCTGAACACCCGAATGGAATTGACGTGGTATTGGTCGTAGTTGCTGTTTTGACTGAATTGTATACAACTTTTAGCCAATAAAAAAGTTTTTTTTTTTTATGGCTTTTACTTTGCTTTCGAATTCCATGGGGATTCGAAAGCAAATGGGGGAGGGGGGGGGGGGGGCATTGAGAACTGAAAATGAGGACAATCGGCGCGAAGCGCGTGAAAACACGAGAGCGCAAAAGCGCTTGGCTTTTGCTTTGCATTACACCCGTTGAGAGGATGGTCTAAGGTACCTGGGCCTGAACAGGTCTAAGAAAAAGAAAAGCCAAACTTGATTAATTACAAGTTCTTGAACCCATTGCATTTGCTGTGATATCACAACTTTTATTCTGATTATTATTCACTTGTGCTCTTGGCTTACTTCCATTTTCAGTTACATCAGTGATAACTTCTCTTAGTACACTGGGTGTATCATTTCTTGGCAATAATAAAGTAAAGTTCTACTCCCTTAAAGAGGCTTGCCACTCATTTCGAACACAGTGTTCTTTCGCGGCGGAATCATTCCTGTGTCTCACACGGAGATGGCATGACAACTGCGGTTTTTCCTTTAGGCCCATAAATGAATTCGTTCCATTTCCAAACATTCCCTTTCCCAGCAAGGCAAGATTACGAGAGCCTCTGAATGTCTTTTGCAGGAAGGACATATGACCACATACATATTCAAGTTTGCCAGGTGGCTTTGGAACGCTTGAGCACGATCAAAGCTTTCTCGAGCGAGTCTTGCTCTTGTCCTAAAACCAGAGAACCACCAGTCCCTAATAGACCACTGCTTTGTTCGAGACTTCCATCTTTATGAAACATTACGGTACCATTACTGCTCTGCCAAGTAAAGCAAATGTAATGCCAGATTCCATCATTGGCCGATCCGAGTTCTCCGCTGTGATATAAATGCAATTACACTTTAATTTAGAGAAGCTCTTTAGCACTAAAACTAAATTCTACCAAAAATCTACTAAAGCTGAGCATTCTGAAATATGCATATCTCCGACGAACATGCCTAAAAGTTTAAATTCCTGATCTTCTATCAGAAGCAAAACCGGAATATGTTGTTAAGGGTAAACAATGAGAACACAGCAATTGATATCAAATAATTAGCGTGTGGTGTAGAAAGATTTTCGTCGTTCTCAGCATGGGAAAGGAATAACTTATAAGCAAGATACGCAAGTTGTTTTATGTATCTGACATTATGTTAGAGGTAAGAATTGAGTGCCTTGTTTTACGTCAAGTGTTGGCTATTGGATCGTTCAACGATTTGTAACAGTTTGGTTAAGTCTTTAAACGAAGCTCACCTGTTTGCACCTGCTATACTGATATTGAATCTTCTGTAATTTTCGGCGATTAGTTCATTATGACGCATGTTAATTAGTTCAGTGTAACGCATGTTAACTCCAGGTCCAACCAGGGCAAGTCCACAGCTACGATCTTCAAAGAGCAAGAAAACGAGAAGAAGAAGAAATACAACTAGAGAGTGATGGAGGTGGAAATGGGAACTTTTACACCGTTGGTGTTTGGTACAAACGGAGGCATGGGACTTGACTGTCAGAACTTTTTAAGAACCCTCGCAAATACGCTTTCGAACAAGAATAATGAACCCTATTCCAGCGTCATTTCCTGGCTACGAATACAACTTTCATTTGTCATATTAAGAACTGTTCACAGATGCGTAAGAGGTTCTAGAGTTCCGTTTAAATCACGCGAGGTCGCAGAAGACTTCACCCTCGCTGTAGCTGGTCTACATCTGCACTCATAATTTTTAGGTCTTTATTATTTTAATAGTTTTTCCTATTTAGTAATGCTAAACTTTTTCTTTTCTCATATATTGTAATCAGTCCTCTATCGCGAACATTAATATTAATTATCTTAAAAATTTTTAAATGATTAGATATATGGTTTAAAATTGTAAATAATTGCTATCATTATTATTAAACGAAACGGGCCAATTGTTATCATAATTTTTGTAAATACTTTTAGTGATTATAGTGAATAAAGGTTTCGTTATTATTGTTCATTATGACTTTTTGGCACATTGCAGCTGAGTATAGTGCTTTCTCTGGACTTATCACTCGTACGCATCCAGAAGCATATGGCAAATGCGGTGAAACTGGGCATACCCGGATATTGGCGTAACTAGTCACATCTTTGGTTGGAAAATAAAGAGCGTAGCCTGTTTGAAAAAACAAGAAAAAAAGAAAGAGCAACAAAATGTTATTTTATTGTCATCCTGTTTCTTATCCATCTAAGGTTTGTGTTTAGCCTCATTACACAAATGGCGTCTATGGTGGCAGATTCAAGTTGAGGGCCCTTCTCATCATTTTTAGGAGTTTTTATACCACTTGTCTGTCACTCAAACTCGGCTCTAACAGATCATACCACGCTCTTAAGCTCATAAATTTTCGACTGCTCTTATTCTTACAGGCAGCTTGTTTTTACCCCTGGGATTCAACCCGAGTTTTTAAACTCTACCATTCGATGATATGTCCATTCGTACGGTCAAACACTGCTTGGTTGCTTTGATCAAGAAACACTATGATATGTTTTATCCTCGCCCTCAATTATTTTAGAAAGGTACTGATAAATGAACTTACTTTTATCTGGGTAACCGCTGACTGAGCCAGTGAAAGGGGATGCGAGAAATTAAATAAGCAGACCAACACGGGCAGAGAAATCGTTTTTATCACACCAATATTCCAGACCTGTCAATTGATGACGTATTAACTTATTATGACAAAGCTTTTATTTTACTTTCATGCCAAATTGAAGTGAAGTGTTTGGGTCTACGCTCGCCTAAAGGAGATTTGTTTCATGACCACACCCGAAATGGGGTATTTATATAGCTAAGTAACACTAAGTCGGGAATGCGAGTTCACAGCTGGCTGGAAAAAGATTGGACATGATGTCTATAAAAAAATTAACAATAGATAAGATTCAGCATGCAAATTTGGGCTGACAACCACTCAAATTACTTCATCGAAATGGAGTGCAATGGTGACGTCGTCGTGCAATCAAGCGCAAAATACAAACATTTCAACATTTAACGAGTAATGTAGGGAATTTAATAGGGCCTCAGAGGTCCAAAGAAAGCATACACCTTTCTAACAATCGCAGACCGATTGTGATATACTATGAATTAGTTTGTGAGGACGTTTATTGATTGCCCCCTATTCTTTCTCTCAGATCCAATGCGTTTATTCTGTGATTGTACCGCCAGAAAAATGGCAATGGCACCCGAAATAAACACAGCACCATTTTTTAAGAAAGTGCCTTTAGTTTATGTTCATCTGAGTGTAGAGTCAATTCAGGATATGAGCAAATGACTTAAAATATAGGAATAAATCAGCTAATCACCGCCCTTTTTCCATGCACTAATAATTCGTAATGCTAGTTGTACTGTGTTTTAACATCGCGAATACAGTTGTTATAGTGAGGGTAAGGAGGAAAACATCACAGATACATTACAGTTTATTGATACGTTGTTAGAAAAGAAAAATATCCTTAGAAGAATATATTGAGCCATTTTTCCTAGGGGGAGGTGTCTTAATAACAACTTGCACGTAAGGTCTATGATAAACAGAAGAACAAGAGGTATTCTTGGGCCTCCAACTACTCAAAATATCTCATTATTGAAGTCGACTAACATGTAAGCGGAAAGATATGCCTAGCCGCTGGATTAAACGAACGAAAGAGAGGTGTTCTTGGGCCGCTAACTACTCAAAATATTTCTTTAAAGTCGACTTGCATCGAAAACCAAAGATATGCCCAGATGCTTAGTTAAATAAAGGAAAAATTTGTGTTCTTGGGCCGCTAACTACTCAGAATATCTCATTAAAGTTGACTTGAATCAAAAAGAAAAGATATGCCTAGCTACTCAATGAAATTGTGTTCAAAGCATCAGAGTAGACTTGACATCACATAAGTCGTAGATATTCACTGTTCTGACTGAATAGGTTTTACCTTTAAGCCAATTAGATATCTCGCTTTGGCCTTTCTCTTGCTTTCAAATTTGATGGATTTGAAAACAATGTCGCAAAGCAACAACTGAAGATTGTAAAAGCGTAAAATTCCTGAAATGAACGGGTTTGTGAACAATAATGAAAAAAAACATAATTTGGATCACGAAGGCGAACTATCTCGGGTTATGTAAAAGAGAGATTCCAAACTAAATTATTGTTAGGTTGAGTGTCTTTTTGTTATCCATCTGCAGGCTATACCCCCCCCCCCCCCCTCAAATAAAAAAACTGGCAACTTAATGCAACGAAAATTGTACTTGGGTCCATTAATTGGGCAAGAAACCCCAAAATTGGAATAAATTTGCTTCGCTGCACACCTAAGCTTTAAAGCCACAACAATTGGGGATAGCAAGTACCGATGGTGCATCTATAGGGTCATTCCGTGGAACTGCACTTTATAGTGTTTTCATGTACGGTGTTTGACACAGTGCAAGCGGATGGCTAGGCTTTTACTGTCCATGACAAAAATCTTTTGATTGGATAAAGGTCATGTGAAACCAATTACGATCACATTCTTTTCTTCGCATCCCTCGATATATATATTCCGGCATTGTATATTTAAGAATTTTTTCATGCTTAGCGTACGTCTATCGTGTTATGAATGCACGCGGGGAGTTTGGAGAGCACGAGAGAAGCGTAAGAGTTGCTCCAGGCACAGCCGAGAGCAACTCTGGCTTATTGAGTGCTCTCCAAACCTCCAAAGTGCATCCATAACTCGATAGACGCCCAGCTAAAAGCATGAAACAATTCTTTTATAACATACGAAAACAATTTGGGCGTTGAATGACGTTTTTGTAATGTTTTTTGAAATGAAAGTTGGCCGAAAATGTTGGCGTCTCCGATTGTTTTGTTGATTTTGTAATTAAATGGTTTTCGGTAGAATTAACAAATGTAACGAGAAAAACGTCATCAACAGAGACGTTTACCTTTAAAAGTCGCCACAAACCAATTTGTAGTCTTCTTAGTTCTTGCTGAATGTCTTTCAGCTAAAATTTGCTCCAGCTCCCGTTCTGATAAATTCGAGAAACGGGTCTGTTGTCTTTCGCTTTCGTAGTGCTTGTTGGCTTGATTACTTGCGGGAAGGTCGAAATCCAAAGAAAAGTTTGGTTGGCCTTCGATTTACTATTATCGCTTTCCGAAAACTTTAACTTAAGGAACTCACATGACGGAAACTTTGCAGCTATTTGGAAACTGCATACGTCATTTTATTGAGCACGGCTGTGCGTACATACAGATTTTGTTCATGTTGACGCAATAGGAATTAGAGAGGACTAGCGCCCGCACTATGTTACAATTTAGTTTCTGTAATATGAGTCACAAGCTTTCCATCGCAAATCACTGCTACAATCTGATTACCAAAGCTACTTGTTAGCATAGCCTGAACGAGTAATGTGAGGATTCGAAACGGCTGCAGGAGTCTGAAGAACGCATGTACCTTACTAAAACTGGCAGATCGATTGTTACATACTGTGTATCAGTTGGTGAGGACGTTTGTTGATTTTACTTATTCTTCCTCTGAGATTCTATGCGTTATTTCCTTGAGAAATGTCTGCCGTAACAATGCCAATTGTGCCCGAAATAACCATATAGTCCTTTTTGTCAGATATTAGCTTTAGTTTATGCTTTTCTGGGTGTAGAGCCAAGGTATAAGCGAAAAAATTGAAAAATATAGGTACATATTAACCGTTTAACTCTTACTGAGTTCGTTTAAGTGACTAGATACGCTCTTTCTTGTTAATCTATATTAATGTGTCATAATTTGGGATTCTAATTGTACTATGTTGTATAGTGCAATTAAAATTGTTTATGTTTTTTTTTTTTTTTCTTTTCTTAGTTGCGATGAGGTTAACGATGAAAAACTTACGGTTATCACGATTTTTCAATATATTATTAGACAAGAAAGCTCGAGAAACAATTGATGAAGCTTATAAAAGACTCGACTGAGATAATAAAGCTTGGGGGATGTTTCGTTATAACAACTTGAACGTGATGTCCATGACCAACGGTTTCTTAGAATTTCTCTGATATTCTACATATTTCGTAACTACAGTTTTAACCATTTACTGTTCTATTCGAAACGGCTGCAGGAGTCTGAAGAATGCATGTACCTTACTAAAACTGGCAGATCGATTGTTACATACTGTGTATCAGTTGGTGAGGACGTTTGTTGATTTTTCTTATTCTTCCTCTGAGATTCTATGCATTATTTCCCTGAGAAATATCTGCCGTAACAATGCCAATTGTGCCCGAAATAACCATATAGTCCTTTTTGTCAGATATTAGCTTTAATTTATGCTTTTCTGGGTGTAGAGCCTAGGTATAGGCGAAAAAATTGAAAATATAGGCACATATTAGCTGATCAACGCTCTTTTCCTTTGATCCTTAGAATATTTAAAATGATTAATGGTAATAACTCTCCCCCTCCCGTTTAACTCTTACTGAGTTCGTTTAAGTGACTAGATACGCTCTTTCTTGTTAATCTATATTAATATGTCATAATTTGTGGTTCTAATTGTAGTATGTTGTACAGTGTAAATAAAATTTTTTGTTTTTTTTTTCTTAGTTGCTGTGAGGTTAAAGATGAAAAACTTACGGTTATCACGACTTTTTAATATATTATTAGACAATAAAGCTCGCGAAACAATTGATGAAGCTTATAAAAAGACTCGACTGAGATAATAGACCTTGGGGGATGTTTCGTTATAACAACTTACACGTGATGTCCATGACCAACGGTTTCTTAGAATTTCTGTGATATTCTACATATTTCGTAACTACAGTTTTAACCATTTACTGTTCTATCGTTTCTTAGAGTTACTTAACATTTAAGTAAAGTAGAATGAATTGAATTTACTCGGAAATTAACATTGATATAAATTTGGAATTGTTCTGTCATTAGGCATAAAATTTTCAAGAATTTGTTTAAAAAATTGCAGAAAATAAGATCATCTTTTTAGTCATAATTGTCAGCTCAATCGAATGGTCACAGTTATTGCAATTTTTGGCAGCACTTTGAGGGCTTCAATTAGTTAGAGCTGGTCAGAGATCAGCTTGAAGATCTCAGATGACATCATCAATAAGAGCTATCGCAAAAGAGGTTGAATTTTGTTGAGAGAATTTCCTCGAGTATAGCAAAAAAATTGTAAACTACTGCTTGAGAAATTAAGAAGGAATTATATGGCCATAAGTTTAAGATGAGTTCATCGATGTTTTCGCGGTTATGTCTTAGATTAAAACTTTACATCTAACAGTTACTTACCAAGTGTAGATGTGTGAAGGTAACAACAAAATTTATGAGCTTAACTTGGTAGCTCCTGACTATGGTTCAAAAGTTGATACCGTAATAGTTTTTAGTCCATGATCACTAATGGGCTTCTTATTTCATAGCTTTGAAATTGGCATCATTTGAAAGAGATACAGAGTTATTCCACCTGCTTAAGAGCTTTCAAATGAAGAAACTACCCAACGGAGTCAGCTAAAATTACAACTCGTAGCCTAATTGAACGTTATTTCATGATAAACTTTCAAATAATTCAACGAGTTGCGAAAACAACTGTTACCATAATCAGTCGAGATTCAGACTACAACTACTTTTTTTCAAACTTATTTTTGAAATCTCCTCCAATGAATTCTGATTTGGTAGCGGAAAATTTAACTACCTCTGGTCTGATCTTATTTGTAAAGAGTATCAGGTTGACCCACCTGCTTAAAAGCTTCAAACTGAGGTTCTTGATATTAGCAGGCAAGTCAAGCATTTAAAGAAAGTGACAAAACGTTTGAGTCTGTAAAACATGTTTGGACAGAAACTTCTGTCATCTTCACTGTACGAAGCGTTGGAAGTTGAATTAAATAGTAAGTAGAACAAAGCTAATTATGATAATAAAATAGTGATAACAAAAAAGGATGTAAAGCATAAAAGTGTGAGAATTAAAGGGATAGTTTTAGATTTACATGGTGTAATTGTTGATTCAGGGATGGTTGTTCTATTTGAATGAATAGCCTCTTTTATCTTAAGCTGAAATTCGGTAGAGGTGTGATCTAAAATATGGAAGTTATCTGCTGAATATATATAAAGCGCGACAATGTGGAGAATCTTTCATATGCCTGATAAGATGTGAGGCCCTGCCACTGACTAAGTGCTGTCTGACACGTGTGGAAAAATGCCGGCAGGTTTCACAGATGTAACAGGCATTACAGCCAGCACATACAAACTTATAAACCACACGTGAACTGAGCCCGTCAGAGACAGGGTCTTTCACACCGAACAAGTTACCGGTTTTGAAGGAAGAGAAAACCAGTTTAACATTCAAGCCATTGTAATAGTAGGTAAAGTGGTGGGAGGGGAACCCCGGGGATCATGATTGCTTTGGGTCCCAGAGATGTAACGGTTTATAATCTCGATTAAATGGGCAGGAAAAAGTTCGTGTTTAGAATATTAGTAAGTTTGCTAATGTCCTCGTAAAACCCTAACCAGGTGTTATTAATCTTGTAAGCTCTATCAACGAGTGTCTTAATGAGACCCACTTTGTAAGAGTACGAGGTGAAACTGACATAGTTGGTTTGTAAACCGGTGAAATTTTTCATGCGTTAGACCCTAGTTAGAGAGGAATTGGCGTCGCGGTTGTCAATCAGGACATCTAAAAACGGTACTTATTTAATCACTTTCACCAGAGTGTGGTGAGGGTCGCACAACAGAGCGAGGCTCCAAATTAAGTGCGCCCAATAACCCACTCATCCCACCCCAGGGGAAGACATCCATCACACAGTAATCTCATGTGTAGGAAACTAACGTCTCCTACCCCTTTCCTTAAAGGTAACATATAGGTTAACATTAGAAATATTTAAAGACATCTTTAGGTGACGTACTAAAGTTCTGAAATGAATCTTTAATTGAACTCGCAGAAGTCAATTAAAGTCTCCCTATGAACCATTTCCTGAACCCTTTCATGAACACTTTAAGATCATATGAAAGCAAACCTAAATAAATATTTCATGAACACTGTAAGATCACATGAGAGCAAACCTAAATAACCATTTGATTGACTCTAAGAATCTTCTTAATTCCCGTAAACTTTACTTTGCTCGACCAAACCTTCTACTTCTATAGGCGTCTTAAAGGTTTCTTTAATCTTTTGCTTCCTTTTAAGTACTACTTAAAGCTACAGGTTTTGGTGTTATTCATTTTTAGTTGTACTTTCAGGTTTTTCTAAATGTCAAGTTTTGTTAACATTCGTCATTAAGTGACCTTTAAGTGCCTCTAAAAGCTGCAGGTCTCACTTTCAATTGACTTATGATTTGCTTAATCACACACATTTATATCACAATAACTTATTATATTTTGGGCAACCTTAAAATTGTAAGAAAAAGAGACATCACATATACAAGTAATAACAGAGTGTTTTAACTTCCATATTTTAGATCACGCCTGTTATTCATATTCAAATAGAACAACCATCCCTGAATCAACAATCACGCCATGTAAATCTAAAACTATCCTTTTAATTCTCACACTTTCATGTTTTACCTCCTTTCTTGTTATCACTTTTTGTCATAATTAGCATTGTTCTACTTACTATTTAATTCAACTTTGTACAGTAATTAACTGAACATAACAGAAGTTTCTGTCGAAACATGTTTTACAGACTCAAACGTTTTGACGCTTTCTTTAAATCTTGACTTGCCTGCTAATATCAAGATCCTTAGTTTAAAGCTTGTAAGCAGGTGGTTTAACCCGATATTCTTTACAAATAGGATCAGACCAGAGATAATAATTTACTTAAATTTTCCTCTCCCAAATGAGAATTCATTCGAGGAGATTTCAAAAATAAGTTTGAAAAAAGTAGTTAAAGTCTGAATCTCGATTGATTATGGTAACAGTTGTTTCCACAGCTCGTTGAATTATTTGAAACTTTGTCATGAAATCAACGTTCAATTACGCTGCGAGTTGTAATTTTAGCTGATTCTGTTCGGTAGTTTCCTCATTTAAAAGCTCTTAAGCAGGTGAAATTACTAGGTATCTCTTTCAAATGATGCTAATTTCAAAGCTATGATATAAGAGGTCCATTAATGATCATGGACTAGATTAAAAACTATTACGGCATCACCTTTGAACCATCTATACACAGGAGCCACCAAGTTAAGCTCATAAATTTTACTGTTACCTTCACACATCTACACTTGGTAAGTAACTGTTAGATGTAAGGATTTAATCTAAGTCATTACATGAAAGCAAACCTAAATAACCATTTAATTGACTTTAAGAATCCTCTAAATTTTTGTAAACTCAACTTTAGTCATCCAAACCTTCTACTTGTAAAGGCGTCTCAAAGCTTTCTCTAATCTTTTGTTTCCTTTTAAGCAATACTTAAAGTTGCAGGTTTTGTTGTTATTAATCTTTAGTTGTACTTCAAGTTTTTCTTAATTTCAAGTATTTTTAACATGTTTCTCAGGGAAATAACGCATAGAATCTAAGAGGAAGAATAAGGGCAATCAACAAACGTCCTCACCAACTGAACACAGTATGTAACAATCGGTCTGCCATCTTAAGTAAGATACGTACTTTCTTCAGACTCCTGCGGCCGTTTCGAATCCCCTAATTCCACGTTCCTATGCTAACAATTAGCTTTGGTAATCAGACTGTAGCAGTGATTTGTGATGGAAAGCTTGTGACTCATTTTACATAAACTGAAATATACAATGCCGGAATATATTTATCGAGGCATGAGAAGAAAAGATGTGATCGTCGTTGGTTTCACATAACCTTTATCCAATCAAAAGATTTTTTTCATGGACAGTACAAGCCTAGCTATACGCTTGCACTGTGCCAAAGACCGTACATGTAACAACCATGCGGTGCAGTTCCACGGACTGACCCTACATGCTATCCCCAATTGGTGTGTTTTTAAAGCTTAGATGTGCAGCGAAGCAAATTTATTCCCGTTTTTGTGGTTTCTTGTACAATTTTCGGGCAAGATTTCCGTATAACCCCATACATTAATTATGCATAGAGTGTTGCAAAGAAACCTTTATATTCAGCCTTTACATAACCTCATTATTTTATTCCCCGAGATAGCTTGCCTTTGCCCTTGTTTTTCCTTATTGTTCACAAAACCATTCAATTCAGGAACTTTACGCGTTCTCAATCTTGTTGCTTTTCGATATTGTTCTCAAATCCATGAAATGTGAAAGCAAGAGAAAGGCCAAAGCGAAATGTTTCATTGGCCAAAAGTTAAAACCTATTCAGTCAGAACAATGAATACGACTTATGTGATCTCAATCTTATTCTGATGCTTTGACACAATTTCATTGAGCAGCTAGGCATGTCTTTCCTTTTGGATTCAAGTCAACTTTAATGAGATATTTTGAGTGGTTAGCGGCCCAAGGGCACATATTGTTCTTTTGTTTCATTAATCAGCTAGGCATATCTTTCTTTTTCGATGCAAGTCGACTTTAATGAAATATTTTGAGTAGTTAGCGGCCAAGAACACCGTACCTTGTTCCTTTGTTTAATCAAGCAGCCAAGCGTATCTTTCGGTTTCCATGTTAGTCGACTTTAATGAGATATTCTGAGTTGTTAGCGGCCCAAGAACACCTGTTTTTCTTCTGTTTATCATAGACCTCACTTTCAAGCTCTTAATAAGAAACCTCCCCCAGAGAAAAATGGCTCAATATATTCTACTAATAATTTTTATTCTCTAACAACCTATCAATAAACTGTAATATATCTGTGATATTTTCCCCCTTACCCTCACTGTAACAAGTTTATTCGCGATGTAAAACACAGTACAACTAGCATTACGAATTATTAGTGCACCTAGTGTTTCCACACAGAACAACGCCCTGTAATAGCGTGGCGGTGCTGTACACACTGTGCGGTAAAACACATAACAGCCAAAGAAAGCACATTTAAGTGCATCTATCTTCAAAACATGCTTTTTTAAGCTAACGAGACTTACTGTTAAACCCATTTGGCGAGGAAAGAATGGCCCCTGTAAGTATTGAATTTTTTCAGCTCAAGTTCTCCAATCAAATTAAGAGAAATCAAGCGATTTCGTTCAGTCTGGACTTGAACAAAGTGTCGGTTCACCTGATTTAGAGATGAAAAAGAAGGAAAACACTTACTAGTTATGATTCCTGTCGGTTTGGTAATTGTTTTGGTCCTGCTGAGGTAGCGACGCTTACAAGACTAGAGCGAGACTCTGCACTGCAAAGTCAAGCAAATAATTTCGCTACGTATTTTTTCTTTTTACACTAGACATTTCTTTCGGCTCAGAACTCTAAACTTCCAGCTATCTATGAATGATTACTTCTTCTAACTATTCGTACTCTGCTCTATATATGTTCTCCCCTCTGCGAACGTTATACGCAAAAGCTATTTAAGAGTTAATAATGAAATGATTGAGCTATAAGAAAAGTTTGCAGTACTTGCCTTGGACTGCGAAATACGAACATTGCACTTGATTTCAGGGTAGTTTAGGGCCCAAATTTGCATGTTGAAGTACACCGTTTTTTTTATCACGCTTGTCACATTTAAGTTGTTATAGCGAAACAGCCCCGAAGATCAAGTGCCTCAGACCTATCGTTTACAAGCTAAGTAAATTGTGTAGCCAATTTCATTGTCTAAAAATAAAACTAAACACACCTTTTATATTTTAGAGAACACTCTTTTGGTCATTTAATCTTCTTTGGCGTTGTTCGGCGGTGTAAACAAAGCAGTAAGTGTAACATTGTGACGCCCTGTAATTCTGTAATTGCGCGGCGTAGCTTTACAAAGAGAACTCAAAACGCTTAATGCCAATTTGAAGTTTGGAAGTTGGATCTTGGATCTTTACGTATAATGTGTCCTCGCCTTATACATGTAGTGGGTTTCCTATGCGGAACCTAAATTCATCGTCGGAAATTACTTTGCTACTGCTGCCTCACTTTCTTTTCTGAATCTAGCCGAGCCGCATCGTCGATGGTAAAGCAGAAAATCTTTCGAAGCTCAAATCACGTGCTTGAACAAACGCACTAACATTCAATACTCAAACTTCTGTTAAGCGTCTGCTTTCCTCCTGATGAGCATAATAAAATCATTATTTGATCAATTTGAACTATGTTTCATGATCTCTAGCAAGTCGCACAGAGATTAGAGTATAGTTATTAGCCGGCGGAAAGTCAACCTTCATAAGATTTTTTAGAACTTTGTCATAATAAGTCGATTATGTTTTTAATTGACAGGTCTGGAACATTGGTATGATGAAAATGATTTCTGTGCCCGTGTTGGTCTGCTTATTTCTTGCATCCACTTTCACTGACTCTGTCAGCAGTTACCCAGAGAAAAGTAAGTTCATTTATCAGTACCTTTCCAAAATAACTGGGGGCGGGGATAAAACATATCACAGTGTTTCATGATCAAAGTAACGAAGCAATGCTTGACTTACAAAAAGACACATTCAACTGTAAAGTTTAAAAGCGCGGGTTGAATCCCCTTCAGGATAGGCGTGGTAAATATCAGCTGCATGTAAGAATGAAAAAAGTCGACAATTTATGAGCTTAGGTGCGTGGCAGGATCTGTTAGAGCCGAATTTTAATGTCAGACAAGTGACATAAAAACTCCTAAGAACGATGAGGGAACGGTTCCAAACTCCATAGACCCTCAACCTGTATCTACCCCTGAAGACTGCAATTGTGTAAGCTTAAACAGAAACCTTGAATGGATATAAGAAACAGCATGACAATAAAATAATGTTTTGTTGCTTTTTCTTTCATTCTTATTTTTTCAAACAGGCTACGCTCTTTATTTCCCAAACAAAGATGTGAGTAGCTACGCCAATATCTGGGGTATGCCCAGTTTGACCGCATTCACCATATGCTTTTGGATGCGTACGAGTGATACGTCAACAGAAAGTACTGTACTCAGCTATAGTGTGCGAGGTGAAAATAATGAAGTCATCGTCGAAAAATACGGAGCATTGAAAGTTTTTTTAAAAGATACAAGCAGGTGAGCTTCGTTTACAGACTTAACCAAACCGTTACAAATCGTTGAGGAACCCAATAGCTAACACTTGATGCAAAACAAAGAACTAAATTCCTGATCTCAAACATAATATCTGATACATAAAACGGCTTGCGCATCTTGGTTTTAAACATATGTAAGTCTCGTTTTTGGTACCAGGAGTTTAATAACTTTGCAAATATGGTCGTCGAATAAATGCATATTTCAGAATGTTAAATTTTTGGTAGAAATTAATCTCAGTGCTAAAAAGCTACTCCACATTAATACGTAATTGTATCTCTATAACAGCAAAGTACTTGGATCGGCCAATGATGGACAGTGGCATCACATTTGCTTTACTTGGCAGAGCAGTGATGGTGCCGTAATTTTTTATAAAGATGGAACTCTCCACAATCAAGACTGTGGTCTCAAAACAGGTTACACTATTAAGGGAGGTGGCTCTCTGGTTCTAGGACAAGAGCAAGATTCCCTCGGAGGAGGCTTTTCAAAACATCAATCCTTCAAAGGCCACCTGGCAAACTTGAATATGTGGTCCTATGTCCTTCCTGCAACAGAGATCAAGAGGCTCTCAGAATCTTGCCTTGCAGGGGAAGGGAATGTTTACAAATGGAACGACTTCATTTATGGGGTCAAAGGAAAAACCGTGATCGTCATACCATCGCCGTGTGGAACACAGGAATGATTCCACCGTAAAAAAGGACACTGTGTTCGAAATGAGTGGCAAGCCTATTTAAGGGAGTAAAACTTTACTTTAGTATTGCTAAAAAGTGATGCACCTAGCATAGTACGGGAACTTATAACTGACGTAAGTGAGAATGTAAGTAAGCCAAGAACACAAGTGAATAAATACTAGAATAAAAGTTTTGATCTCATAGCAAATGGAATGGGTTAAAAAACTTTTAATCAATCGAGTTTAACTTTTCCATTTTTTAGACCTGTTCAGGCCCAGGTAACTTAAGCCATCCTTGCAACGAGTCTAATGCAATACAAAAGCCAAGCGCTTTTCTCTCTCGTCGTTTCACGCGCTTTATGCCGCTTGTCCTCATTTTGAGTTCTCAATGCGCCCTGCACAAACCCGTGGAATTCGAAAGCGAAGTAAAAGCCGAAAAAAAAAATGTTTCATTGGCAAAAAGTTGTAAGCAGTTAAGTCAGAACAGTAACTACAATCAATATCATGTCAAGTCCATTCTGGTGTTCAGGATATAGTCAAGACCATATAAAACATTCTCTTGATATAATATAGCCTAAAACAACTTGCACTCCGCACATGATTCGATTTTAAATACATCTACAGTAAAGTTCGGATATAACGCGCGCGCTCTCATTGGTTGAAAGAGAGTGATTTATCTGAGTACAAAATACAGAGCTAAACCTGTCACGCCATCAGCCACTTTGTACAATGTCGGATCAATTCCCGAATTTCTCTCTGGATTTTTTTCGTTAATCGACCATTACGTCTTGCACGACCTGTAAAACGATTATGAAAAAGAGCCCTTGGCTTCAATTGATACAGAACAACACGTAGGAGCACTAATTACACCAGGATAGAAAGTGATATTTCGAAACAAGCGAGCCGGCAAGTAGCAACAGTAGTACCAACTAAAAATTTGTGAACATGACAAGCACCGTAATTAACGAAATTAATTATAAAGTGATAGAGGCGAATATTAGCAAAGAGAAAACGAAATGCACTTCCTGATTTCTGTTTATTCAACCAATATATTATTTGAACCATTCAGACTGCAAGGATTCATATTGGCATGGTTTAGCGTGAGTTATTAATTCAAAGTAGAAAACATGCGAACGACACATTTGTTCACTTTGAAAATAAAATTTGTTTTAAAAATAGAAAGAAATGTGTAAGGAATTTGACGGATTCTTTATCATACAACAATAAAGAAGCCTTGACTAGCTCTGTTCTGTTGTAAAGCACGGAGGATGTGGTTAGAGCACTCATGAAGTAGGGAAAAACTCTCGATTACGTCTTGTGTTTCCCCCTACCCTTCTTTCGGGCTCTAGCCGCTTCGTGCGTGCTTTACAACAGAACAGATCATAATGAAGGTTTATTCATTTGTTCAATTTTGAGTCAGTAAAGGGGCCAATTTTTTTTCGTGTTTGTTTGTTTGTTTGTTTTTTTTTTGGTTTATCACGGACTCCATGTTCAAATTATTATTACGAAACACCCCCCAAGGTTAATTACTTCAGGGTTGTCTTTCATCAGCTACATCACTTCTTTCGCGAATTTTCTTGTTTAACAACGTATTGAAATATTATGATAACTAGTGACAGTGACAACATATATACAGTGACAACGTGTATACAGTGACAACATATATACAGTGACAACATATATACAGTGACAACTATACACAGTGACAACTATAAACAGTGACAACATAATTAGTGTGACTCTTCTTCATTGCATTTTCCATAGCATTATTTAACATGACATATGCTGATGACAAAAATTATCCAAATTTCTTGAGTTTTAAAAAAAAAAAGTTAAACAGTTCTCGCAGAGCTTCAAGTAAAATGAAATATTTGATAATTTACGCAGAGGTATTGTGTTTTCCTCTGACTTATATTTAACTTCTGCGTATTTCAATAGTTTAAGAGAAATACGGAGGCTTTACTGGTCACCATTTGCTTACCGATCGTCTTACTGACTTAAGACAATATTACAATTTATGATGATTGGTTATATTTTCCGGGTACTTTTGAAAGAAATTGCAAGAAAACCTTCCCAATAGGAGATTCTAGCCTCCTCTGTACATTGTTTTGTTTCCACGGAATTATATCTACCATAAAACCGTCCAAAAGTGCACATTCCATTGCCGTTCGCAAAGACTGAGTGGTGCGATAAAACACAGGCTGCAACTTATTTCTTGGACTTGGTGTTGTTGAAAAGGCCAATACTCTAATTCCCATTTTGGATTGAGTTTATTTCCCGTCAAACATTGCTGAATAAGAAAAACAAATATGACGACATTTTAAAGGTTTCGCAGAGGGTTTTTCTTTTAACGCTATCCCTTCTGGTGTGTTCTCAAGGATGGTCTCAGATCACAGACTCCACAGAGCAAAAATAGCAATTTTCAAGCTCTTTTGGAAGTATGTTATTGTCAAGAAATGTTTCTTTTTATGGACGATTTGCTTACTTCGAACTTCCCTTTATTTAATGCGAGTCGGAGCTAGTTGACTTTATGGAGGGTTGCTCCTCAAATCGACGATCCTTTGCCATGGATTACGCTATATTTGAAACAGACTAGAGGAAGTGACTAGCCTCGAATATCGAACATTGCTGACATTGCTGGAAGTACGTAGACAAACAGCTTTTGAATTATTTTTATGCTAGAGGTACAGCTTAATCTCTACTGAACTTGTTTCGAGTCGGAGATAGGGAATACTCTGACTCGTATTTGTTGTATTTTGGATTTTTGTGGAAATCCCATACATTTCCTTACACGATTTCGCTGTCATTAACTTCTCAATACGCACGCGCGTCCGGCATTTTGGCCCAAATTTCTGGCAACGACTAAAAAGATTTGCGTATAATCTAAGCAGCTTATGAAGGTGTAGTCTGATCGTCCGGGTGAGAGTAGTCCTGAGAAGTCGGTGGTAGTGACTGACGTTTCGACAACCTGTGTGGAAGTCATCATCAGAGTCAAGTAAATAATTGTTGTCAGTAGAATGTTCTTATTCCAGTTCGTGTGAAATGATCGGTTGGTTTTGCGGTGATGTTATTGGCTGTAAGACTCAAGTGACGTACGTCGGTCGTGATTGGTCTATTTCGATCTGTCGGTAAAGTTAGCTCGTTCTTTTTAGGTCGTTTTTTATGTTTATGTCGTAAATGAGTCGTTTGTATGGAGCGGGTAGTTGTTGACATCTGTTCAGGGCAGTCTGTTCTAAGTTAGTAAACCAGCTTTCCAGAGTCAGTCGTTGAAAATAGTCAGTGCTGTAGGTTAGGCATTGCGCAGAGTCCCAGTCAATGTTGTGGTTGGTAAGTCGATGGTGTTCAGCAATGTGACTGCTGACATCACCTTTCCTCGTCGCCCGTTTGTGTTCAGTCAGTCTTGTTGTGGGGTTTCTGCCAGTCTCACCGATGTAGGAGGCTTGGCAGTCGGAACAATTGATCTTATAAATCGTTCCCTGTCTGTTGCTCGGTTCGTCTTTGTCTTTAACGTTGGTTAGTAACTGACGTAGTGTGGTGATGGGTGTGTGGGCGACGCGGATATTAGTTTTAAGATAATAGGATTGCTTTTGTCTAACAACAATAGATGTTGTCGTAATTTATGACCTCATTGGGATTTAATTTCCAGAAAAAATCTAATCAAATCATTACATTTTGAGTAATAATATTTACTATCAAAATATGTTGATTATAAAAATGTTAATTGTGAAAATATTGAGGGGCCACAGCCAGGATGAAACAGGGTTAAAATTTGAAGTCTTCGTCATTTTTGCCAGAGATTGTTCCTTAAATTTAACAAAATGTTTATGTTCAAACTACAGCTGATAAACTGCCCGTTTTGTATACAGATATTGTTTGTAGTGAGTCAGGTACTTTCCTTGTACTGTCTTAGGATAGGTGCTTGAAAGTTAACCAGATATGCACACACAGTAAAAATTTGTTCAGCTAAATGAGCCATTGAGAGTGGAATTGGTTTACACAGGATTTGAAAAGTTTTGATTCGTTGGATAGCTCTCTCAACGTGTATTCTTGCCTCTGCAATCTTCTCTGAGCGCTTTCCCTCGTGTTTTTTTTAGTTGTGATCTGCCTGTTCCTTTAAAATCTGGAATAGTAACCTTCACTCCTTTTCCTTCCATTGCTTTATTGATATCAAATCCTCTGTCAGCCATTCATTCATCCCCTGCCTTGAGGGTAGCAATAAATTCTGCACTGCTTGCTGTGATGTGTTTGTCTGATGTCCTGCCTTCCCATGCTCGAGACACATAAACAATTGCTCCATGAGCATTTATTGCTACTACAAACTTAAAGCTTGTATGACTCTTGTAGTTTGAGTATACTTCTTTGCAGGTCTTTAATGAGGGGGTTTTCTGGGTAAAGACTTCAGTGCAATCCACAATAACTTTGAGGTCAGGAAATGATGAGAACTGATTTGCCTTTCCATATTCCTCATAGTCAGGCATTTGGCAGAGATCTTTTAAGTGGAAATACAGTAGATTAATCCATGCAGAAAAATTTTTGCTGACACTTGCTTCACTGATTCCTAACCTGAATGCCAGATCTGGCAGTGTAAGTCCTACTCTTAATCAAACAGCAACCATGAACAACTCCTCCTCGAATGGCACCAGGGATGATGGCCCTGGTTTGTTTCCTAACTAAAAGTCACGTAAAGCCATTTCAGATCCTTTCCAACATTTTTTTTTTGTCCACACCGACAGCATAAAAATAGTTAAATAATGCTTTGAAGGTGTCATAGTTAGGGAGACTGGTCTAAAAATGAAATTTGTCATTGTCTAGCTTAATTTGATCCAATAAAAGACATTTTGCACGTAGATTTTGATTTTCAGTCTCAAGTTCAATCACTTTGCTCTGCAATTAAGTGAGCTCTTGCAAAATGTCATCGCTTAATTCTCTTGACTTGGGATCCACCTCCGACTTGCAGTAGTCATGCTCTTTAAATGGGTGTTCTATTGGTAAACAAGCTCTCCATATTTCATGATCATCAACAGATTTTAATGATTTTCTTGGTCGACCCCTACTTTCCCCAGATACCTAAGAAAATGATAAAAAGATATGTTGGAAATAATGTTTCAAGTATAAAAACTTAAACAAAAACACGTATCAAAGTCATCGTAAAGTACTTACACTGACTCGTTTGCGCTTTGTTTTTAGAGTTTTAATTGCAACGAAGTCATCTTTGTTTGTTATTTGACTTGTTCTGGTCTTTCTACTTTCAATTTCCTTGTTGAACTCAAATATGGATGGATTGTAAGCCAAATGTGCAGGATCATCGGACTTCTCTCCTCCGACGAAGTGAGCTGAGCGCAATCGAGTGTTGTCTGTTGGTGCAAAATCTTGTCGGCGAATTCTATTTAACCAAGCATTTCTTCGTTTAGATTCTTTCGGAATTCTGTAAAACTTGAGATTTGGGTTTCTTTTCCGATTATTTGAGCAGCTTGGATCACAGCAAAAGTCGTTTTTTCCTATGTAAATTACGAGGATATATAAGAGTTTTGTAAACAGATATGGCGTCCTTAGCTTTGTTGTCAGACTGGTGACCCCCCAAGGCGCAAGGGATTATGGGGAAGTGAAAGAAGAGAATGAAAAGTCCTATCAAATCTTAATCCCTCTAAATCGGCTGGTTCAAACAGGATTCCTAGTTGGCTTTAACGAGAATACACCACATCAAACGTGCTGTACTGAAAGATATCGATACCAACTAGTATGGCGCCGTACCAAAGTCGTCAACCACGCTTGCTTTGTTGGACATGCTTCATGATTGGTCTAAGGGCACCGACGAGAACAGTGCTACGTCTTGTTCGATTACCTTAAAGCTTCTGATTTCATTAACCATGGCATTATTATAAGTAAATCATACATGGTAGACTTGCCAAATAGTATAGTTAACTGGATAATTGACTTTTTGTCAAACAGATCTCAGCGAATCAAACTTGGTGAAGGATATGTATCTGAATTGGAATCTGTCTCCTCAGGTGTCCCCCAGGGAACAAAATTAGGGCCTTGGCTTTCTTTGATTATGATTAACGAGCTCGTTGTCGAAAATGCATGATTATGGAAATATGTAGATGATACCAATATCTCCGAAACAGTCGCGAAAGGGGAACTCAGCAACGCCCAATGTAATACAGATCGAATAGCACAATGGTCATCAGAAAACAGAGTCCAGCTGAACACTAATAGGTGTAAAGAAATGCGAATTTCCTTTACGAAATCCCAGCAAGAATTTAAGCCCATTCTTATTAACGGCGATGCTTTATAAGTTGTAGACAGTGAAAAGTTATTGGATCGTAACATTTCCAGTGATTTGACTTGGAATATTCCTATTAATCTTGAAATTCTCAAGAAGGCCTCTGAGAGACTATATGTTTTGCTGCAATTTACGAGAGCTAAGGTTACTCGCACTGATTTAGGGCTCTTTTACTCTAATTGTATTAGATCAATTATGTACCATGCAGTTCCGGCCTTTCACTTCAGTTTGCCTAAATATTTAATGCAAGAATTGGAACGTACACAGAAGTGAGCAATTTCCATTATCTGCCCCGGTGTTAGCTATCATGTGGCTCTTGTTATTATGAACTCTAAGGAATTAGCAATCCACCATGAAGAAATATGTGAGTTACTTTTTCACACAATTGTAAATGACAACAATCACCGCCTTTATAAGTTATTACCTGCACCACAGGAATCTACTAATTCATTAGGGCGCGCGCGACCTTAATAAAACATGCCGTGTTAATAACTACATCACGTTGTAGTTATTAAAGCGAAAAATCCTCCTAAATGACTCTGGTAGATGACGCATTCTTGTATTTTGTATTGCGAATTATCTATTGTTAATAACGGGGGCAACTGAACAAAACAACTTCTTAAGGTAAGAGGTGTCTTTGTTTTTTTAAGTAACCTTCCTTGTTGCAACATTTATAGCTCGGTGACTGTAAGTGGGTGTATTCACTTCAACGTAACGAACCGACACCCTTTTTTCCGGTTTTCAGAACGTTTGGAAAGTGCGGTGTAGCTCTTTATAGTGTAAACCGGCCGCCAAAAAAGGTAACAAAGCAGATATATAGAAGAAATCTTGATAGTGCGATAAAATTGCGTGCAATATGTCCACATAAAGACGTGATTTGAAACTGGAGTTTTCGAGCTTTCGGAGCATTAACGCGACTAGTTCTCAAGAAGTGTGTTCTCGTCCCAGCTTGGTGAATTTAATTGAAAGATGATAACCAATTTCACCCCTAAATATTCCTGTTATTTTTGTGATTTTTTTATAGATGGGTCATGCATGTATAATGTGTTTTGATCAATGTCCAATGTGTTTCATACGCTAGACATCTTAAGCATTTCGATGGAAAGGAAGATTATAATTTCTCTGCACGTATTTGTTTATTTATTTCTCGCAACCACTTTCACTGGCGCTGTCTGCGGTCACCCAGAGAAGAATAAGTTAATTCGATTTAGCAGTACCTTTCTATATTGGATAGCGTTTGATGATCGGAGCAACTAAGCAATGCTTGTCTTACAAAGAACACATCATGAAAAGGCAAAGTTTAAAAACACGAGTTGAATCCCCTTCAGGATAAGAAGGGTAAAAAACAAGCTGCATTTAAGAATGAAAGCAGTGAAAATTTATCCTACGAATAATGAAAAGGAGGGTTCCATACCCCATGCACCCTCAACCTTAATCTGCCAAGATAGACTCCAATTGTGTAAGCTTAAACAGAAACCTTGGATGGATAACAAACAGGACGACAATAAAATAATACTTTGCTACTATTTCGTTTATACTTATTTTTTCAAACAGGCTACGCTCTTTATTTTCCAACCAAAGATATGACTGACTACGCCAATATCTGGGGTATGCCTAGTTTGACTGCATTCACTATATGCTTCTGGATGCGTTCAAGCCGTGACGGGTAAAGCCTTGGTACTGCATTCAGTTATAGTGTGTAAGAAAGTTATAATGAAATCCTCGTTTACGGCGAAGGATTCATTCTTTTTGTGGGAGGGAAAGGCAGGTAAGGTTCGTTTACAAACTTAACGAAACCGTTGAAAATCGTTGAAGGACCCAAAAGCTAGCGCTTGACGGAAAACAAGGCACTCAATTTATTATCTCTAACAAAATGTCTGATACATAAAACAATTGCCTTGCGTATCTTGCGTATAACCTATTCTTTTCAGATGCAAAGTACGACGAAAATCTTTGTCTACCACATGCTCATTATTTGAAGTCATTCGCCGTGTTCTCATTGCCCACCCTTAACAACATATTTCAGTCTTGCTTTTGGTAGAACACCAGAAATTAAACCTTTGCAAACATGGCCGTCGAAGAAATGCACATTCCAGAATGCTTTGTTTTTGGTAGAATTAAGTGTCAGTCCTAACCGGAGGAGCTTCTCCAAATTAATACATAATTGCATTTATATGACAGCAAAGTACTTGGATCGACCAACGCGAACGATGGAAAGTGGCATCACATTTGCTTTACTTGGCAAAGCAATGATGGTGACGTAAAGTTTTATAAAAATGGAACTCTCCACAGTCAAGACGGTGGTCTTAATACAGGTTACATTATTAAGGGGGGTGGTTCTTTGGTACTATGACAAGAGCAAGACTCGCTCGCTGAAGACTTTTCAAGTGCTCAAGCCTTCCAGGGCCACCTGGCAAACTTGAATATGTGATCATATGTCCTTCCTACAACAGAGATCCGGAAGCTCTCAGAATCTTTCCTTGTAGGGGAAGGGAATGTTTACAAATGGAACGACTTCATTTATGGGGTCAAAGGAAAAACCGCGGTTGTAATACCATCGCCGTGTGGAACAAAGGAATGACTCCACCACGAAACAACAATGTGTTCAAAATAAGCAGCCAGCCCAGTTTAGGAAGTAAAACTTTAATTAAGTAGTGCTAAAATTGATACACTTAGCGTTGTATGGGAACTTTTAACTGACGTAAATGAGAATGTAAGTAAGCCAAGAACACAGGTGAATAGCTACCGGTATAAAAGTTGTGATTTCACAGCAAATCCAATGGGTTCAAAAACTTTTAATCAATCGAGTTTCGTTTTTCCCTTTCTTAGACCTGTTCATGCCCAGGTAACTTCGCCATCCTCTCAACGAATATTGGCTTTTGAAAAGCCAATAGCGCTTTGCTCTCTTGTGTCTTCACGCGCTTCTTGCTACTTCTCCTCATTGTGAGTTCTCAATGCCCCCCTCCACAAACCCATCGAATTCGAAACCAAAGTAAAAGCCAGAAAAAGAAGTTTCATCAGCTAAAAGTTGTGAGAAATTCAGTCAGAACAGTAACTACCAGCAATACCACTTCAAGTCCATTCTGGTGTTCAGGATATGGTCAAGAGAATATAAAACATTCAGTGATATAGTATAGTCAAGAAGAACCTGCACTTCTGATATGACTCGATTTGAAATACATCTACGATAAAGTTCGGATATAACGCGCGCTCTCATTGGTTGAAAGAGAGTGATTTGTCTGAGTACAAAACACAGAGCGAGACCTGTCACGCCATCAGCCACTTTGTACAAGGTCGGATCATTTCCCAGACTTCTCTCTGGCTTTTTTCTTTAACTGACCATTTGGTCTTGCATGACCTCCAAAAGGATTATGAAAACGAGCTCATGACAAGCACCGTAATTAACGAAAGTAATTATAAAGTGATAGAGACGAATATTAACAAAGAGAAAACGAAATGCTCTGGCTAAGTTCTATTTAGTCAACCAATAGATTATTTGAACCATTCTAGCAAGGATTCTGATTGGCATATTTTAGCTTGAGTTAAGAATTCAAAGTAGAAAATATGCTAACGACACATTTGTTCGTTTTGAAAATAAAATTTGTTTTAAAAATAGGAAGAGATATGTAGGGAATTTGACTGATTCTTTATCATACAGCAATAAAGTAGCCTTGACTGGCTCTTTTCTGTTGTAAAGCACGGAGGAAGCGGTTAGAGCCCTCATGAAGTAGGGAAAACTCTCGGCTACGTCACGTATTTTCCCCTATCCTTCTTTCGGGCTCTAGCCGCTTCCTGCGTGCTTTACAACAGTACAGAGCATAATCAAGGCTTCTTCATTTGTTAAATTTTGAGTAGTAAAGGGGCCAATTTTGTTTCGTGTGTCTTTTTTTTTTGTGTGTTTATCAGGGACATCACGTTCAAGTTGTTATTACGAAACACCCCCCAAGGTTATCTCAGCCTTGTCTTTTTTAAGTTACATCAATGCTTTCGCGAATTTTTTTGTCTAACAACTTATTGAAAAGCTATGATAAATGTGAGTTCAACCGCGAAAAAAAAAATAAACAACTTTATTTACACTCTACAACATGGTATAATTAGAATCACAATTTGTCATACACTCATATAAATTAAAGACGGTAACTACGAAGGGCCCTAACTTAAGAGCTAAGCTGAAGGGGAAGGTTCACTAGCTACCATTAATCATTTATTAGGATCAGAAAAAAAAAGCGCTAATTAGGTAATGTATGCCCATATTTTCAATTGTTCGCTTGTACCTTAGTTCTACACTCAGTTAAGCACAAACTAGGGTAGTTTCTAACAAAAAGGTATTGTGATTATTTCGGGCATTATTGGCATTGTTACGGCGGAAGTTCCCCAGGGAAAGAATGTATGTTATCTGAGAGGAAGAATAAGGGCAGTCGGCAAACTTTCTCAACTGCGGTGCAGTATGTAACAGTCGGTCTGCCATTTTTAGTAAGAAACATTCTCCCCTCAGACTTCTGATCGTTTCCAGTCCCTACATTACTCGTTCCCATGCTAGCGAGAAGCGTTGGTAATCGGATTGCAGCATTCGTATTAGAAAGCTTGTGTCTCGTATTACATAAGCTAAAACATAAAATGAATATTTTCATCAAAGGACTCGCTCGCAGGAGGCTTTTCAAGTGCTCAGGCCTTCCAAGGCTACCTGGCAAACTTGAATATGTGGTCATATGTCCTTCCTGCAACAGAGATCCAGAGGCTCTCAGAATCTTGCCATGCAGGAGAAGGGAATGTTTACAAATGGAACGACTTCATTTATGGCGTCAAAGGAAAACCTGCGGTCGTCATGCCATCGCCGTGTGAAACACAGGAATGATTCCACCGCGAAAGAACACTGTGTTCAAAATAAGTGGCCAAACTAATTATAACTTCACTAAAGCACTTCATTAAAACTAAAATTTCTATTTAGTATTGCTAATGATGATACATTTAGCGTAGTGGGAAACTTTAATCTGACGTAAACGAGAATGTAAGTAAGCCAAGAACACATGCGAATAATTACCACAAAGTTGTGATTTCACGGCAAACACGATGGGTTCAAACATTTTTAATCAATCGAGTTTCGCTTTTCCTTTTCTTAGACCCGCTCAGGCCCAGATAACTTACGCCATTCTCTCAACGAATATGATGCAAGACAAAACCGATCGCGCTTTGTCTTCTAAAGTTTTCTCGCACTTCAATCAGTGGCTCTCAACAGAAACCCATTGATTTCGAGAGCAAAATAAAGCCAAAACGGAATGTTTTATAGGCTAAAAGTTGTAAGAAATTCGGTCAGAACAGCAAGTACGATCAATACCTGTCGAATCCATTCTGATATTCTAAATATAGTCAAGAGCATATTCTCTTAATATGGTATAACCAAGAACAATTTGCACTCTGGATATGACTCGATTTTAAATACATATGTCAATGTTAAAGTTCGGATATAACGCGCGCCCTCATAGGTATTTTTATCTGAGTACAGAACACAAAGCTAAACCTGTCACGCCATCAGCCACTTTGCACAATGTCGGATCATTTCGCTGACTTCTCTAGAGCTTTTTTTCGTAAATTGACCATGCGGTCTTGCATGACCTGCGTGAACTCGAGCTTTTGGCTTCAACTGATACAGAACAATCTGTAGGAGCACTAATTACAAGGGGATAGAAAGGGACATTTCGGAACAAGCGAGGTGGCAAGTAGCAACAGTAGATCCAAATGAAGACTCGTAAATATGACAAGCACCGTAATTAACAAAGATTATTATCAAGTGATAGAGACGAATATTACGAAAGAGAAAACGAAATGGACTGTCTGAGTTTTTTTTATTAAACCAATAGACTATTTGAACCATTCTAACAGGGATTCTGACTGGCATATTTTTAGGGAGGGTTCTGAAAGAGGGTATCAATGCGGGGAAGATAGAAGATACTGGGAAAACGTTACAAACTAAGAGCGCGATCGATCGAGTAATATAGGAGGGTACGTTTGTGAAAAAGAGATGACAAAAAAGTAACCACGACAAATCAGTTGTAAGTGAGAGTGTATCAGTTTTCCATATGGAGAGAATTTCCATCAAAATCAAACGACTCTTAATAAAGCGCATAAGGTACCACCTTAACAAGTCGGTTGCTACACAGAAATGAATATGGTTCTGCTATCGAATGGTGAAGGTTCCTGAAGCATTTGGCGCGGAATTTTAAACAAGTTATAAACTTCATGGTGTTCAGCAGTCACATTGCTGAACACCATCGACTTAACAACCACAACATTGACTGAGACTCTGCGCAATGCCTAACCTACAGCACTGACTATTTTCAACGACGGACTCTGGAAAGCTGGTTTACTAACTTAGAACAGACTCCCCTGAACAGATGTCAACAACTACCCGCTCCATACAAACCACTCATTCACGACATAAACATCACAAACGGCCGAAAAATAACGACCTAACTTTACCAACAGATCTAAACAGACCAATCACGACCAACTTACGTCACTTGAGTCTTACAGCCAATAACATCACGGCAAAACCAACCGATCATTTTACAGGAACTGGAAGAAGAACATTCTACTGACAACAATCATTCACTTGACTCTAATGATGACTTCCCCACAGGTTGTCGAAACGTCAGTAACTACCGCCGACAACAGTCCCTCTCAGGACTACACTCACCCGGACGTTCAGACTACACCTTCACAATTTATAAACAATTCACAATAAGAATTTCCAGCAATTGTAGTGCAGAATCTCGTCTTCACTGTTGTCTAATAAGAGTGCCTTCCCCAGCATCTCACCCAGGCACTAAAAAATTATCAAACGAACAGGAATTACACTTAGTAAGTGATCTACCGCTTTCCCATTTCTATAAATCGAGGCGAACCGTCTGAATGAAGCCATATGTTCAAGCACAGACTCAATGAAATCTCTCTCGTCTCACGTCTTCTTGATTTTACTTACTTTGTTTGTCATACTTAACATGAAAAAATTTCTACTGACAGGAGCCTTCCTTTCGTTGCCAAGAAGATTTCCCATAATGCTTCTGGTTAGCTTGAAGAAATCAAGTAGTTTTGACAATTGATGCTTTCTCGGCTCTGATTCAATCACGTTTCGCACAAGAATTGTCTACAGCTACACAACACAATTACAAGGCGTCGTTCTGCGTAGAAACATCTGTTATCGAGTTCCTATATTCTTTCTCTCAGATTCCATGCATTTCTTTCCTTGGAAAACCTCTGCCCGAACAATGCAAATGTTGCCTGAAATAACCGCAATACATTTTTGTCCGAACCTACCTTAAGTTTCTGCTCAGTCTTTTGATAAATATTTTCATTTTATATTTTAGCTTTCCAGTACGAATGCGGCTGCAATCCGATTACCAACGCTTCTCGCTGGCATAAGAACGAGTAATGAAGGAATTCATAACGGTCGGGAGTCTGAGGAGAGAATATTTCTTATGCTAAAAATGGGAGACTGACTGTTACATACTGCACCGCAAGATCTGCAGGTAGGGACATTTGCCGATTGTTATTATTCTTCCTCTCAGATAACATGCACTTTTCCCTGGGGAACTTCCACCGTAACAATGCCAATTGTGCCCAAAATAACCACAATACCTTTTTGTCAGAAACTACCTTAAGTTTGTGCTTAACTGAGTGTAGAGCCAAGGTATTAGCGAACAATTGAGAATATAGGCATATAAGCGCTCTTTTTTTCTGGTCCTGAGTATATTTTAAATGATTAATTGTAGCTAGTAAACCTCCCCCTTCAGCTTAGCTCTTAAGCTAGGGCCCTTAGGCCCTTAAGTTAGTGACTATCTTGTTACCGTCTTTATTAATAATTTATATAAAATTATATAATTGAATAATTTATATAATTTAAATTTTGATTCCAATTTTACCATGTTGTACTGTGTAAATAAAGTTGTTACATTTTTTTCGCAGTTGAACTCACGGTTATCATAATTTCTCAATACGTTGTTAGACAAGAAAACTCGCGAAATGATTGACGTAGTTTATAAAGGACGAGACAGATAATTAACGTTGTGGGGTGTTTCGTAATAAAAACTCGAATGTGAGGTCCATGATAAAAAAAAAAAAAAAAAAAAAAAAAAAACCACGAAACACAATTGGCCCCTTTACTACTCAAAATGTAAAAAATAAAGAAGTCTTGATTATGCTCTGTTCTTTTGTAAAGCATGCAGGAAGCGGCTAGAGCCCGAAAGAACCCTACTTCAAGGGTGCTTTAACCGCTTCCTCCGTGCTTTACAACAGAACAGAGCCAGTCAAGGCTTCTTTACTGTTGTATGATAAACAATCCGTCAAACTCCCTACACATTTCTGTCTATTTTTAAAACAAATTTTATTTTCAAAGCGAAGAAAGGTGTTGTTAGCATGTTTTCTACTTTGAATTAATAACTCACGCTAAAATATGCCAATCAGAATCCTTGCTAGAATGGGTCAAATAATCTATTGGTTGAATAACCAGGACTCAGGCAGAGCAATTCGTTTTCTCCTTGGCAACATTCGTCTCTTTCACTTTATAGTTACTTTCGTTAATTACAGTGCTTATCATGTTTACAAATTTTTATTAGGTTCTACTGTTGCTACTTTCCGGCTCGCCGGCTTGCTCCGAAATATCACTCTCTATCCTCGTGTAATTAGTTGGCTCCTACACGGTTGTTCTGTGTCAGTTGAGGCCAAGAGCTCGTTTTCATCGTTTTACATATCATGCAAGTCCTAATGGTCAAATCACGAAAAAAAAGCCTGGGAGAAGTCTGGGAAATGATACAACATTGTACAAAGTGGCAGATGGCGTGACAGATTTAGCTATGTGTTTTGCACTCAGATAAGTCGCTCTCTTTCAACCAATGAGAGCGCACGTTATATCATAAATTTATTGTAGATGTTTTTAAAATTGAATCATATCCAGAGTGCAAGTTGTTTTTGGCTATACCATATCAAGAGAATGTTTTATATTCTCTTGACTATATCCTGAACACCCGAATGGAATTAACGTGGTATTGGTCGTAGTTACTGTTTTGACTGAATTGCTTACAACTTTTAGCCAATAAAAAAAGTTTTTTTATGGCTTTTACTTTGCTTTCGAATTCCATGGGGATTCGAAGGCAAATCGGGGTGGGGCATTGAGAACTGAAAATGAGGACAATCGGCGCGAAGCGCGTGAAAACACGAGAGCGCAAAAGCGCTTGGCTTTTGCTTTGCATTACACCCGTTGAGAGGATGGTCTAAGGTACCTGGGCCTGAACAGGTCTAAGAAAAAGAAAAGCCAAACTTGATTAATTACAAGTTTTTGAACCCATTGCATTTGCTGTGAAATCACAACTTTTATTCTGATTATTATTCACTTGTGCTCTTGGCTTACTTCCATTTTCAGTTACATCAGTGATAACTTCTCTTAGTACACTAGGTGTATCATTTCTTGGCAATAATAAAGTAAAGTTCTACTCCCTTAAAGAGGCTTGTCACTCATTTCGAACACAGTGTTCTTTCGCGGTGGAATCATTCCCCTGTCTCACACGGAGATGGCATGACAACTGCGGTTTTTCCTTTAAGCCCATAAATGAATTCGTTCCATTTCCAAACATTCCCTTTCCCAGCAAGGCAAGATTACGAGAGCCTCTGAATGTCTTTTTCAGGAAGGACATATCACCACGTACATATTCAAGTTTGCCAGGTGGCTTTGGAACGCTTCAGCACGATCAAAGCTTTCTCGAGCGAGTCGTGCTCTTGTCCTAAAACCAGAGAACCACCAGTCCCTAATAGACCACTGCTTTGTTCGAGACTTCCATCTTTATGAAACATTACGGTACCATTACTGCTCTGCCAAGTAAAGCAAATGTAATGCCAGATTCCATCATTGGCCGATCCGAGTTCTCCGCTGTGATATAAATGCAATTACACATTAATTTGGAGAAGCTCTTTAGCACTAAAACTAAATTCTACCAAAAACCTACTAAAGCTGAGCATTCTGAAATATGCATATCTCCGACGAACATGCCTAAAAGTTTAAATTCCTGATCTTCTATCAGAAGCAAAACCGGAATATGTTGTTAAGGGTAAACAATGAGAACACAGCAATTGATATCAAATAATTAGCGTGTGGTGTAGAAAGATTTTCGTCGTTCTCAGCATGGGAAAGGAATAACTTATAAGCAAGATACGCAAGTTGTTTTATGTATCTGACATTATGTTAGAGGTAAGAATTGAGTGCCTTGTTTTACGTCAAGTGTTGGCTATTGGATCGTTCAACGATTTGTAACAGTTTGGTTAAGTCTTTAAACGAAGCTCACCTGTTTGCACCTGCTATACTGATATTGAATCTTCTGTAATTTTCGGCGATTAGTTCATTATGACGCATGTTAATTAGTTCAGTGTAACGCATGTTAACTCCAGGTCCAACCAGGGCAAGTCCACAGCTACGATCTTCAAAGAGCAAGAAAACGAGAAGAAGAGGAAATACAACTAGAGAGTGATGGAGGTGGAAATGGGAACTTTTACACCGTTGGTGTTTGGTACAAACGGAGGCATGGGACTTGACTGTCAGAACTTTTTAAGAACCCTCGCAAATACGCTCTCGAACAAGAATAATGAACCCTATTCCAGCGTCATTTCCTGGCTACGAATACAACTTTCATTTGTCATATTAAGAACTGTTCACAGATGCGTAAGAGGTTCTAGAGCTCCGTTTAAATCACGCGAGGTCGCAGAAGACTTCACCCTCGCTGTAGCTGGTCTACATCTGCACTCATAATTTTTAGGTCTTTATTATTTTAATAGTTTTTCCTATTTAGTAATGCTAAACTTTTTCTTTTCTCATATATTGTAATCAGTCCTCTATCGCGAACATTAATATTAATTATCTTAAAAATTTTTAAATGATTAGATATATGGTTTAAAATTGTAAATAATTGCTATCATTATTATTAAACGAAACGGGCCAATTGTTATCATAATTTTTGTAAATACTTTTAGTGATTATAGTGAATAAAGGTTTCGTTATTATTGTTCATTATGACTTTTTGGCACATTGCAGCTGAGTATAGTGCTTTCTCTGGACTTATCACTCGTACGCATCCAGAAGCATATGGCAAATGCGGTGAAACTGGGCATACCCGGATATTGGCGTAACTAGTCACATCTTTGGTTGGAAAATAAAGAGCGTAGCCTGTTTGAAAAAACAAGAAAAAAAGAAAGAGCAACAAAATGTTATTTTATTGTCATCCTGTTTCTTATCCATCTAAGGTTTGTGTTTAGCCTCATTACACAAATGGCGTCTATGGTGGCAGATTCAAGTTGAGGGCCCTTCTCATCATTTTTAGGAGTTTTTATACCACTTGTCTGTCACTCAAACTCGGCTCTAACAGATCATACCACGCTCTTAAGCTCATAAATTTTCGACTGCTCTTATTCTTACAGGCAGCTTGTTTTTACCCCTGGGATTCAACCCGAGTTTTTAAACTCTACCATTCGATGATATGTCCATTCGTACGGTCAAACACTGCTTGGTTGCTTTGATCAAGAAACACTATGATATGTCTTATCCTCGCCCTCAATTATTTTAGAAAGGTACTGATAAATGAACTTACTTTTATCTGGGTAACCGCTGACTGAGCCAGTGAAAGTGGATGCGAGAAATTAAATAAGCAGACCAACACGGGCAGACAAATCGTTTTTATCACACCAATATTCCAGACCTGTCAATTGATGACGTATTAACTTATTATGACAAAGCTTTTATTTTACTTTCATGCCAAATTGAAGTGAAGTGTTTGGGTCTACGCTCGCCTAAAGGAGATTTGTTTCATGACCACACCCGAAATGGGGTATTTATATAGCTAAGTAACACTAAGTCGGGAATGCGAGTTCACAGCTGGCTGGAAAAAGATTGGACATGATGTCTATAAAAAAATTAACAATAGATAAGATTCAGCATGCAAATTTGGGCTGACAACCACTCAAATTACTTCATCGAAATGGAGTGCAATGGTGACGTCGTCGTGCAATCAAGCGCAAAATACAAACATTTCAACATTTAACGAGTAATGTAGGGAATTTAATAGGGCCTCAGAAGTCCAAAGAAAGCATACACCTTTCTAACAATCGCAGACCGATTGTGATATACTATGAATTAGTTTGTGAGGACGTTTATTGATTGCCCCCTATTCTTTCTCTCAGATCCAATGCGTTTATTCTGTGATTGTACCGCCAGAAAAATGGCAGTGGCACCCGAAATAAACACAGCACCATTTTTTAAGAAAGTGCCATTAGTTTATGTTCATCTGAGTGTAGAGCCAATTCAGGATATGAGCAAATGACTTAAAATATAGGAATAAATCAGCTAATCACCGCCCTTTTTCCATGCACTAATAATTCGTAATGCTAGTTGTACTGTGTTTTAACATCGCGAATACAGTTGTTATAGTGAGGGTAAGGAGGAAAACATCACAGATACATTACAGTTTATTGATACGTTGTTAGAAAAGAAAAATATCCTTAGAAGAATATATTGAGCCATTTTTCCTAGGGGGAGGTGTCTTAATAACAACTTGCACGTAAGGTCTATGATAAACAGAAGAACAAGAGGTATTCTTGGGCCTCCAACTACTCAAAATATCTCATTATTGAAGTCGACTAACATGTAAGCGGAAAGATATGCCTAGCCGCTGGATTAAACGAACGAAAGAGAGGTGTTCTTGGGCCGCTAACTACTCAAAATATTTCTTTAAAGTCGACTTGCATCGAAAACCAAAGATATGCCCAGATGCTTAGTTAAATAAAGGAAAAATTTGTGTTCTTGGGCCGCTAACTACTCAGAATATCTCATTAAAGTTGACTTGAATCAAAAAGAAAAGATATGCCTAGCTACTCAATGAAATTGTGTTCAAAGCATCAGAGTAGACTTGACATCACATAAGTCGTAGATATTCACTGTTCTGACTGAATAGGTTTTACCTTTAAGCCAATTAGATATCTCGCTTTGGCCTTTCTCTTGCTTTCAAATTTGATGGATTTGAAAACAATGTCGCAAAGCAACAACTGAAGATTGTAAAAGCATAAAATTCCTGAAATGAACGGGTTTGTGAACAATAATGAAAAAAAACATAATTTGGATCACGAAGGCGAACTATCTCGGGGAATGAAATAACGAGGTTATGTAAAAGAGAGATTCCAAACTAAATTATTGTTAGGTTGAGTGTCTTTTTGTTATCCATCTGCAGGCTATACCCCCCCCCCCCCCAAATAAAAAAACTGGCAACTTAATGCAACGAAAATTGTACTTGGGTCCATTAATTGGGCAAGAAACCCCAAAATTGGAATAAATTTGCTTCGCTGCACACCTAAGCTTTAAAGCCACATCAATTGGGGATAGCAAGTACCGATGGTGCATCTATAGGGTCATTCTGTGGAACTGCACTTTATAGTGTTTTCATGTACGGTGTTTGACACAGTGCAAGCGGATGGCTAGGCTTTTACTGTCCATGACAAAAATCTTTTGATTGGATAAAGGTCATGTGAAACCAATTACGATCACATTCTTTTCTTCGCATCCCTCGATATATATATTCCGGCATTGTATATTTAAGAATTGTTTCATGCTTAGCGTACGTCTATCGTGTTATGAATGCACGCGGGGAGTTTGGAGAGCACGAGAGAAGCGTAAGAGTTGCTCCAGGCACAACCGAGAGCAACTCTAGCTTATTGAGTGCTCTCCAAACCTCCAAAGTGCATCCATAACTCGATAGACGCCCAGCTAAAAGCATGAAACAATTCTTTTATAACATACGAAAACAATTTGGGCGCTGAATGACGTTTTTGTAATGTTTTTGAAATGAAAGTTGGCCGAAAATGTTGGCGTCTCCGATTGTTTTGTTGATTTTGTAATTAAATGGTTTTCGGTAGAATTAACAAATGTAACGAGAAAAACGTCATCAACAGAGACGTTTACCTTTAAAAGTCGCCACAAACCAATTTGTAGTCTTCTTAGTTCTTGCTGAATGTCTATCAGCTAAAATTTGCTCCAGCTCCCGTTCTGATAAATTCGAGAAACGGGTCTGTTGTCTTTCGCTTTCGTAGTGCTTGTTGGCTTGATTACTTGCGGGAAGGTCGAAATCCAAAGAAAAGTTTGGTTGGCCTTCGATTTACTATTATCGCTTTCCGAAAACTTTAACTTAAGGAACTCACATGACGGAAACTTTGCAGCTATTTGGAAACTGCACACGTCATTTTATTGAGCACGGCTGTGCGTACATACAGATTTTGTTCATGTTGACGCAATAGGAATTAGAGAGGACTAGCGCCCGCACTATGTTACAATTTAGTTTCTGTAATATGAGTCACAAGCTTTCCATCGCAAATCACTGCTACAATCTGCTTACCAAAGCTACTTGTTAGCATAGCCTGAACGAGTAATGTGAGGATTCGAAACGGCTGCAGGAGTCTGAAGAACGCATGTACCTTACTAAAACTGGCAGATCGATTGTTACATACTGTGTATCAGTTGGTGAGGACGTTTGTTGATTTTACTTATTCTTCCTCTGAGATTCTATGCGTTATTTCCCTGAGAAATGTCTGCCGTAACAATGCCAATTGTGCCCGAAATAACCATATAGTCCTTTTTGTCAGATATTAGCTTTAGTTTATGCTTTTTTGGGTGTAGAGCCAAGGTATAAGCGAAAAAATTGAAAATATAGGTACATATTAACCGTTTAACTCTTACTGAGTTCGTTTAAGTGACTAGATACGCTCTTTCTCGTTAATCTATATGAATATGTCATAATTTGGGATTCTAATTGTACTATGTTGTACAGTGTAATTAAAATTGTTTATGTTTTTTTTTTTTTTTTTTTTCTTAGTTGCGGTGAGGTTAACGATGAAAAACTTACGGTTATCACGATTTTTCAATATATTATTAGACAAGAAAGCTCGAGAAACAATTGATGAAGCTTATAAAAGACTCGACTGAGATAATAAAGCTTGGGGGATGTTTCGTTATAACAACTTGAACGTGATGTCCATGACCAACGGTTTCTTAGAATTTCTCTGATATTCTACATATTTCGTAACTACAGTTTTAACCATTTACTGTTCTATCGTTTCTTAGAGTTACTTAACATTTAAGTAAAGTAGAATGAATTGAATTTACTCGGAAATTAACATTAATATAAATTTGGAATTGTTCTGTCATTAGGCATAAAATTTTCAAGAATTTGTTTCAAAAATTGCAAAAAATAAGATCATCTTTTTAGTCATAATTGTCAGCTCAATCGAATGGTCACAGTTATTGCAATTTTTGGCAGCACTTTGATAGCTTCAATTAGTTAGAGCTGGTCAGAGATCAGCTTGAAGATTTCAGATGACATCATCAATAAGAGCTATTGCAAAAGAGGTTGAATTTTGTTGAGAGAATTTCCTCGAGTATAGCAAAAAAATTGTAAACTACTGCTTGAAAAATTAAGAAGGAATTATCTGGCCATAAGTTTATGATGAGTTCATCGATGTTTTCGCGGTTATGTCTTAGATTAAAACGTTACATCTTACAGTTACTTACCAAGTGGAGACGTGTGAAGGTAACAACAAAATTTATGAGCTTAACTTGGTAGCTCCTGACTATGGTTCAAAAGCTGATACCGTAATAGTTTTTAGTCCATGATCACTAATGGGCTTCTTATTTCATAGCTTTGAAATTGGCATCATTTGAAAGAGATACCGAGTTATTCCACCTGCTTAAGAGCTTTCAAATGAAGAAACTATCCAACGGAATCAGCTAAAATTACAACTCGTAGCCTAATTGAACGTTATTTCATGACAAACTTTCAAATAATTCAACGAGTTGCGAAAACAACTGTTACCATAATCAATCGAGACTCAGACTATGACTACTTTTTTTTTCAAACTTATTTTTGAAATCTCCTCCAATGAATTCTGATTTGGTAGCGGAAAATTTAACTACCTCTGGTCTGATCTTATTTGTAAAGAATATCAGGTTGATCCACCTGCTTAAAAGCTTCAAACTGAGGTTCTTGATATTAGCAGGCAAGTCAAGCATTTAAAGAAAGTGACAAAACGTTTGAGTCTGTAAAACATGTTTCGACAGAAACTTCTGTCATCTTCAGTGTACGAAGCGTTGGAAGTTGAATTAAATAGTAAGTAGAACAATGCTAATTATGATAATAATATAGTGATAACAAGAAAGGATGTAAAGCATAAAAGTGTGAGAATTAAAAGGATAGTTTTAGATTTACATGGTGTAATTGTTGATTCAGGGATGGTTGTTCTATTTGAATGAATAGCCTCTTTTATCTTAAGTTGAAATCCGGTAGAGGTGTGATCTAAAATATGGAAGTTATCTGCTGAACATATATAAAGCGCGACAATGTGGAGAATCTTTCATATGCCTGATAATATGAGAGGCCCTGCCACTGACTAAGTGCTCTCTGACACGTGTGGAAAAATGCCGGCAGGTCTCACAGATGTAACAGGCATTACAGCCGATTTTGAAGGAAGAGAAAACCAGTTTAACATTCAAGCCATTGTAATAGGGCTTAATAAAATGGTGAATCTTTTTTTGACTGATAGCAGAAAAGAGGGCTATGTAGGGTAGCTTAAAGTAAAAGGTAGGTGAAGGGGTGGGAGGGGAACCCCGGGGATCATGATTGCTTTGGGTCCCAGAGATGTCACAGTTTATAATCTCGATTAAATGGGAAGGAAAAAGTTCTTGTTTAGAATATTAGTAAGTTTGCTTATGTCCTCGTAAAACCCTAACCAAGTGTTATTAATCTTGTAAGCTCTATCAACGAGTGTCTTAATGAGACCCACTTTGTAAGAGTACGAGGTGAAACTGAAATAGTTAGTTTGTAACCCGGTGAAATTTTTCATGCGGTAAACCCTAGTTAGAGAGGAATTGGCGTCGTGGTTGTCAATCAGGACATCTAAAAACGGTATTTATTTAATCACTTTCACCAGAGTGCGGTGAGGGTCGCACAACAGAGCGAGGCTCCAAATTAAGTGCGCCCAATAACCCACCCATCCCACCCCAGGGGAAGACATCCATCACACAGTAATCTCATGTGTAGGAAATTAACGTCTCCTACCCCTTTCCTTAAAGGTAACTTAAAGGTTAACATTAGAAATATTTAAAGACATCTTTAGGTGACGTACTAAAGTTCTGAAATGAATCTTTAATTGAACTCGCAGAAGTCAATTAAAGTCTCCCTATGAACCATTTCCTGAACCCTTTCATGAACACTTTAAGATCATATGAAAGCAAACCTAAATAAATATTTCATGAACACTGTAAGATCACATGAGAGCAAACCTAAATAACCATTTCATTGACTCTAAGAATCCTCTTAATTCCCGTAAACTTTACTTTGGTCAACCAAAACTTCTACTTCTAAAGGCGTCTTAAAGGTTTCTTTAATCTTTTGCTTCCTTTCAAGTACTACTTAAAGTTGCAGGTTTTGTTGTTATTCATTTTTAGTTGTACTTTCAGGTTTTTCTAAATGTCAAGTTTTGTTAACATTCGTCATTAAGTGACCTTTAAGTGCCTCTAAAAGCTGCAGGTCTCACTTTCAATTGACTTATGATTTGCTTAATCACACACATTTATATCACAATAACTTACTATATTTTGGGCAACCTTAAAATTGTAAGAAAAAGAGACATCACATATACAAGTAATAACAGAGTGTTTTAACTTCCATATTTTAGATCACGCCTGTTATTCATATTCAAATAGAACAACCATCCCTGAATCAACAATCACGCCATGTAAATCTAAAACTATCCTTTTAATTCTCACACTTTCATGTTTTACCTCCTTTCTTGTTATCACTTTTTGTCATAATTAGCATTGTTCTACTTACTATTTAATTCAACTTTGTACAGTAATTAACTGAACATAACAGAAGTTTCTGTCGAAACATGTTTTACAGACGCAAACGTTTTGACGCTTTCTTTAAATATTGACTTGCCTGCTAATATCAAGATCCTTAGTTTAAAGCTTGTAAGCAGGTGGATTAACCCGATATTCTTTACAAATAGGATCAGACCAGAGATAATAATTTACTTAAATTTTCCTCTCCCAAATGAGAATTCATTCGAGGAGATTTCAAAAATAAGTTTGAAAAAAGTAGTTAAAGTCTGATTCTCGATTGATTATGGTAACAGTTGTTTCCACAGCTCGTTGAATTATTTGAAACTTTGTCATGAAATCAACGTTCAATTAGGCTGCGAGTTGTAATTTTAGCTGATTCTGTTCGGTAGTTTCCTCATTTAAAAGCTCTTAAGCAGGTGAAATTACTAGGTATCTCTTTCAAATGATGCTAATTTCAAAGCTATGATATAAGAAGTCCATTAATGATCATGGACTAGATTAAAAACTATTACGGCATCACCTTTGAACCATCTATAGTCAGGAGCCACCAAGTTAAGCTCATTAATTTGACTGTTACCTTCACACATCTACACTTGGTAAGTAACTGTTAGATGTAAGGATTTAATCTAAGTCAGTACATGAAAGCAAACCTAAATAACCATTTAATTGACTTTAAGAATCCTCTAAATTTTTGTAAACTCAACTTTAGTCAACCAAACCTTCTACTTGTAAAGGCGTCTCAAAGCTTTCTCTAATCTTTTGTTTCCTTTTAAGCAATACTTAAAGTTGCAGGTTTTGTTGTTATTCATCTTTAGTTGTACTTCCAGGTTTTCTTAATTTCAAGTTTTTTTAACATGTTTCTCGGGGAAATAACGCATAGAATCTACGAGGAAGAATGAGGGCAATCAACAAACGTCCTCACCAACTGATACACAGTATGTAACAATCAGTCTGCCATCTTAAGTAAGATACGTACTTTCTTCAGACTCCTGCGGCCGTTTCGAATCCCCTAGTTCCACGTTCCTATGCTAAGAATTAGCTTTGGTAATCAGATTGTAGCAGTGATTTGTGATGGAAAGCTTGTGACTCATTTTACATAAACTAAAATATACAATGCCGGAATATATTTTTCGAGGCATGAGAAGAAAAGATGTGATCGCAGTTGGATTCACATAACCTTTATCCAATCCAAAGATTTTTTTCATGGACAGTACAAGCCTAGCTATACGCTTGCACTGTGCCAAATACCGTACATGTAACAACCATGCAGTGCAGTTCTACGGACTGACCCTACATGGTATCCCGAATTGTTGTGTTTTTAAAGCTTAGGTGTGCAGCGAAGCAAATTTATTCCCGTTTTTGTGGTTTCTTTTGGGGCAAGATTTCCGGGCAAGATTTCCGTATAACCCCATACATTAATTATGCATAGATTGTTGCAAAGAAAGCTTTATATTCAGCCTTTACATAACCTCATTATTTTATTCCCCGAGATAGCTTGCCTTTGCCCTTGTTTTTCCTTATTGTTCACAAAACCATTCAATTCAGGAACTTTACGCGTTCACAATCTTGTTGCTTTTCGATATTGTTCTCAAATCCATGAAATGTGAAAGCAAGAGAGAGGCCAAAGCGAAATGTTTCATTGGCTAAAAGTTAAAACCTATTCAGTCAGAACAATGAATACGACTTATGTGATCTCAATCTTATTCTGATGCTTTGTCACAATTTCATTGAGCAGCTAAGCATGTCTTCCCTTTTGGATTCAAGTCAACTTTAATGAGATATTTTGAGTGGTTAGCGGCCCAAGGGCACATATTGTTCTTTTAATTCATTAATCAGCTAGGCATATCTTTCTTTTTCGATGCAAGTCGACTTTAATGAAATATTTTGAGTAATTAGCGGCCAAGAACACCGTACCTTGTTTGTTTGTTTAATCAAGCACCCAAGCGTATCTTTCCGTTTCCATGTTAGTCGACTTTAATGAGATATTTTGGGTTGTTAGCGGCCCAAGAACACCTCTTTTTCTTCTGTTTATCATAGACCTCACTTTCAAGCTGTTAATAAGAAACCTCCCCTAAAGAAAAATGGCTCAATATATTCTACTAAGAATTTTTATTCTCTAACAACCTATCAATAAACTGTAATATATCTGTGATATTTTCCCCCTTACCCTCACTATAACAAGTTTATTCGCGATGTAAAACACAGTACAACTAGCATTACGAATTATTAGCGCACCTGATGTTTCCACACAGAACAACGCCCTGTAATTGCGTGGCGGTGCTGTACATACTGTGCGGTAAAACACATAAGAGCCAAAGAGAGCAAGTTGAAGTGAATCTATCTTCAAAACCTGCTTTTTTTAAGCTAACGAGACCTACTGTTAAACCCATTTGGCGACGAAAGAATGGCCCCTATAAGTATTGAATTTTTTCATCTTAAGTTTTCCGATCAAATTAAGAGAAATCAAGCGATTTCGTTCAGTCTAGACTTGAACATACTGTCGGTTCACCTGATTTAGAGATGAAATAGAAGTAAAACACTTACTAGTTATGATTCCTGTCCGTTTGGTAATTGTTTTGGTCCTGCTGAGGTAGCGACGCTTACAAGACTAGAGCGAGACTCTGCACTGCAAAGTCAAACAAATAATTTCGCTACGTCTTTTTTCTTTTTACACTAGACATTTCTTTCGGCTCAGAACTCTAAACTTCCAGCTATCTATGCATGATTACTTCTTCTAACTATTCGTACTCTCCTCTATATATGCTCTTCCCCTATGCGAACGTTATACACAAAAGCTGTTTAAGAGTCACTAATTAAATGGTTGAGCTATAAGAAAAGCTTGCAGTACTCGCCTTGGACTGCGAAATACGAACATTGCACTTGATTTCAGGGTAGTTTAGGGCCCAAATTTGCATGTTGAAGTACACCCTTTTTTTTTTTTTTTTTTTTTTTATCACACTTGTCACATTCAAGTTGTTATAGCGAAACAGCCCCGAAGATCAAGTGACTCAGACCTATCGTTTACAAGCTAAGTAAATTGTATAGCGACTTTCATTGTCTAAAAGTGAAACTAAAGACACCTTTTATATTTTAGAGAACAGTCTTTTGGCCATTTAATCTTTTTTGGCGTTGTTCGGCGGTGTAAACAAGGCAGTAAGTGTAACATTGTGACGCCCTGTAATTCTGTAATTGTGCGGCGTAGTTTTACAAAGAAAACTCAAAACGCTTAATGCCAATTTGAAGTTTGGAAGTTGGATCTCGGAACTTTACGTAAAATGTGTCCTCGCCTTATACATGTAGTGGGTTTCCTATGCGGAACCTAAATTCATCGTCGGAAATTACTTTGCTACTGCTGCCTCACTTTCTTTTCTGAATCTAGCCGAGCCGCATCGTCGATGGTATAAGCAGAAAATCTTTCGAATCTCAAATCACGTGCTTGAACAAACGCACTAACATTCAATACTCAAACTTCTGTTAAGCGTCTGCTTTCCTCCTGATGAGCATAATAAAATCATTATTTGATCAATTTGAACTATGTTTCATGATCTCTAGCAAGTCGCACAGAGATTAGAGTATAGTTATTAGCCGGCGGAAAGTCAACCTTCATAAGATCTTTTAGAGCTTTGTCATAATAAGTCGATTATGTTTTTGATTGACAGGTCTGGAACATTGGTATGATGAAAATGACTTCTGTGCCCGTGTTGGTCTGCTTATTTCTTGCATCCATTTTCACTGACTCTGTCAGCAGTTACCCAGAGAAAAGTAAGTTCATTTATCAGTACCTTTCCAAAATAACTGGGGGCGGGGATAAAACATATCACAGTGTTTCATGATCAAAGTAACGAAGCAATGCTTGACTTACAAAAAGACACATTCAACTGTAAAGTTTAAAAGCGCGGGTTGAATCCCCTTCAGGATAGGTGTGGTAAATATCAGCTGCATGTAAGAATGAAAAAAGTCGACAATTTATGAGCTTAAGTGCGTGGCAGGATCTGTTAGAGCCGAATTTTAATGTCAGACAAGTGACATAAAAACTCCTAAGAACGATGAGGGAACGGTTCCAAACTGCATAGACCCTCAACCTGTATCTATCCCTGAAGACTCCAATTGTGTAAGCTTAAACAGAAACCTTGAATGGATATAAGAAACAGCATGACAATAAAATAATCTTTTGTTGCTTTTTCTTTTATTCTTATTTTTTCAAACAGGCTACGCTCTTTATTTCCCAAACAAAGATGTGAGTAGCTACGCCAATATCTGGGGTATGCCCAGTTTGACCGCATTCACCATATGCTTTTGGATGCGTACGAGTGATACGTCAACAGAAAGTACTGTACTCAGCTATAGTGTGCCAGGTGAAAGTAATGAAGTCATCGTCGAAAAATACGGAGCACTCAGAGTTTTTTTAAAAGATACAAGCAGGTGAGCTTCGTTTACAGACTTAACCAAACCGTTACAAATCGTTGAGGAACCCAATAGCTAACACTTGATGCAAAACAAAGAACTAAATTCCTGATCTCAATCATAATATCTGATACATAAAACGGCTTGCGCATCTTGGTTTTAAACATATGTAAGTCTCGTTTTTGGTACCAGGAGTTTAATAACTTTGCAAATATGGTCGTCGAATAAATGCGTATTTCAGAATGTTTAATTTTTGGTACAAATTAGTCTCAGTGCTGAAAAGCTACTCCAAATTAATACGTAATTGTATTTCTATAACAGCAAAGTACTTGGATCGGCCAATGATGGAAAGTGGCATCACATTTGTTTTACTTGGCAGAGCAGTGATGGTGCCGTAAATTTTTATAAAGATGGAACTCTCCACAATCAAGACCGTGGTCTCAAAACAGGTTACACTATTAAGGGAGGTGGCTCTCTGGTTCTAGGACAAGAGCAAGATTCCCTCGGAGGAGGCTTTGCAAAACATCAATCCTTCAAAGGCCACCTGGCAAACTTGAATATGTGGTCCTATGTCCTTCCTGCAACAGAGATCAAGAGGCTCTCAGAATCTTGCCTTGCAGGGGAAGGGAATGTTTACAAATGGAACGACTTCATTTATGGGGTCAAAGGAAAAACCGTGATCGTCATACCATCGCCGTGTGGAACACAGGAATGATTCCACCGTAAAAGGACACTGTGTTCGAAATGAGTGGCAAGCCTATTTAAGGGAGTAAAACTTTACTTTAGTATTGCTAAAAAGTGATGCACCTAGCATAGTACGGGAACTTATAACTGACGTAAGTGAGAATGTAAGTAAGCCAAGAACACAAGTGAATAATTACTAGAATAACAACAAACATATGAAACATATGAGTGAATAAAAGTTTTGATCTCATAGCAAATGGAATGGGTTAAAAAACTTTTAATCAATCGAGTTTAGCTTTTCCATTTTTTAGACCTGTTCAGGCCCAGGTAACTTAAGCCATCCTCGCAACGAGTCTAATGCAAAACAAAAGCCAAGCGCTTTTCTCTCTCGTCTTTTCACGCGCTTTATGCCGCTTGTCCTCATTGTGAGTTCTCAATGCGCCCTGCACAAACCCGTGGAATTCGAAAGCGAAGTAAAAGCCGAAATAAAAAATGTTTTATTGGCAAAAAGTTGTAAGCAACTAAGTCAGAACAGTAACTACAATCAATATCATGTCAAGTCCATTCTGGTGTTCAGGATATAGTCAAGAGCATATAAAACATTCTCTTGATATAATATAGCCAAAAACAACTTGCACTCCGCATATGAATCGATTTTAAATACATCTACAGTAAAGTTCGGATATAACGCGTGCGCTCTCATTGGTTGAAAGAGAGTGATTTATCTGAGTACAAAATACAGAGCTAAACCTGTCACGCCATCAGCCACTTTGTACAATATCGGATCAATTCACGAATTTCTTTCTGGATTTTTTTCGTTAATTGACCATTAGGTCTTGCATGACCTGTAAAACGATTATGAAAAAGAGCCCTTGGCTTCAGTTGATACAGAACAACACGTAGGAGCACGAATTACACTAGGATAGAAAGTGATATTTCGAAACAAGCGAGCCGGCAAGTAGCAACAGTAGTACCAACTAAAAATTTGTGAACATGACAAGTACCGTAATTAACGAAATTAATTATAAAGTGATAGAGACGAATATTAGCAAAGATAAAACGAAATGCACTGCCTGAGTTCTGTTTATTCAACCAATATATTATTTGAACCATTCAGACTGCAAGGATTCTGATTGGCATAGTTTAGCGTGAGTTATTAATTCAAAGTACAAAACATGCGAACGACACATTTGTTCACTTTGAAAATAAAATTTGTTTTAAAAATAGAAAGAAATGTGTAAGGAATTTGACGGATTTTTTATCATACAACGATAAATAAGCCTTGACTGGCTTTGTTCTGTTGTAAAGCACGGAGGAAGTGGTTAGAGCACTCATGAAGTAAGGAAAAAACTACTACCATCGCCAGAAATCGAGGACATTTTGCTCCCGCATTCATTGTTCAGCGGATAGGAGTCGGATGAAAACAAAGATAGTAGTTAGGACAAGTTCTATATAAATATTGAGCGATTTAAGTTCTGTGGACCTTCTTTATGAAGAAAAAAGCAAAAAAAAAAAAAAACAGCTTTCAACATATCTCTTGGTATAATTAAGGCAGAGCGACTTATAGCAATTTGCTGTCTGATGTAATGCAAGAGAAAATCCGTACAAAGCTTCAATGTCCATTCAATCTGGCTTTATTTGTAATCGACTACGGATGTCAGACATTTTGGAAATTGTAGCTTAAACCACTTGCATTAAATAATGGGAAGATCTAGGCAAATCTTACTTGAAAAGGGCTCTTTCTCCCAGTTAAAAACACAATTCAACGAACGTGCTATACAGATCTCTTTGATCTGCTTCCTAATTTTCACGCGAGAAAATAAATTTGTTCAAGGCTCTACTTTAGCATGAGAGGGTCTGGATTGAGTTTTTTCCCGTCAAACATTGCTGAATAAGAAAAAAAATATGACGACAGTTTAAAGGTTTCGCAGAGGGTTTTTCTTTTAACGCTATCCCTTCTGGTGTGTTCTCAAGGATGGCCTCAGATCACAGACTCAACAGAGCAAAATAGCGATTTTCAAGCTCTTTTGGAAGTATCTTATTGTCAAGAAATGTTTCTTTTTATGGACGATTTGCTTACTTCGAACTTCCCTTTATTTAATGCGAGTCGGAGCTAGTTGACTTTATGGAGGGTTGCTCCTCAAATCGACGATACTTTGCCACGGATTACGCTATAATTGAAACAGACTAGAGGAAATGACTAGCCTCGAATATCGAACATTGCTGACATTGCTGGAAGTAAGTAGACAAACAGCTTTTGAATTATTTTTATGCTAGAAGTACAGCTTAATGTCTACTGAACTTGTTTCGAGTCTGAGCTAGGGAATACTCTGACTCGTATTTGTTGTATTTTGGATTTTTGTGGAAATCCCATACATTTCCTCACACGATTTCGCTCTCATTAACTTCTCAATACGCACGCGCGTCCGGCATTTTGACCCAAATTAATTTCTGGCAACGACTAAAAAGATTTGCGTATAATCTAAGCAGCTTATGACGGTGTAGTCTGATCGTCCGGGTGAGTGTAGTCCTGAGAAGGACCGTTGTCGGTGGTAGTGACTGACGTTTCGACAACCTGTGCGGAAGTCATCATCAGAGTCAAGAGAATGATTGTTCTCAGTAGAATGTTCTTATTCCAGTTCGTGTGAAATGATCGATTGGTTTTGCCGTGATGTTATTGGCTGTAAGACTCAAGTGACGTACGTGGATCGTGATTGGTCTATTTTGATCTGTCGGTAAAGTTAGCTCGTTCTTTTTAGGTCGTTTGTGATGTTTATGTCGTGAATGAGTTGTTTGTATGGAGGGGGTAGTTGTTGACATCTGTTTAGGGGAGTCTGTTCTAAGTTAGTAAACTAGCTTTCCAGAGTCAGTCGTTGAAAATAGTCAGTGCTGTAGGTTAGGCATTGCGCAAAGTCCCAGTCAATGTTGTGGTTTGTAAGTCGATGGTGTTCAGCAATGTGATTGCTGACATCACCTTTCCTCGTCGCCCGTCTGTGTTCAGTCAGTCTTGTTGTGAGGTTTCTGCCAGTCTCACCGATGTAGGAGGCTTGGCAGTCGGAACAATTGATCTTATAAATCGTTCCCTGTCTGTTCCTCGGTTCGTCTTTGTCTTTAACGTTGGTTAGTAACTGACGTAGTATGGTGATGGGTTTGTGGGCGACGCGGAAATTGAGGGGTAGTAAGATGCGCGAGATGTTTTTTTTCAATATCCGGTTCGTCCTTGTCTTTAACGTTGGTTAACAACTGACGTAGTGTGGTGATGGGTTTGTGGGCGACGCGGATATTGAGGGGTAGTAAGGTGCGCGAGATGTTTTTTTTTTCAATATCCGGTTCGTCTTTGTCTTTAACGTTGGTTAGCAACTGACGTAGTGTGGTGATGGGTTTGTGGGCGACGCGGATATTGAGGGGTAGTAAGATGCGCGAGATGTTTTTTTTCAATATCCGGTTCGTCCTTGTCTTTAACGTTGGTTAGCAACTGACGTAGTATGGTGATGGGTTTGTGGGCGACGCGGATATTGAGGGGTAGTAAGGTGCGCGAGATGGTTGTTTTCAATATCTGGTTCGTCTTTGTCTTTAACGTTGGTTAGCAACTGACGTAGTGTGGTGATGGGTTTGTGGGCGACGCGGATATTGAGGGGTAGTAAGATGCGCGAGATGTTTTTTTTCAATATTCGGTTCGTCCTTGTCTTTAACGTTGGTTAGCAACTGATGTAGTGTGGTGATGGGTTTGTGGGCGACGAGGATATTAGTGTTAAGATAATAGGATTGCTTTTGTCTAACAACAACAGATGTTGTCTTAATTTCTGACCTCTTTGGGTTTTAATTTCCAGAAAAAATCTAATCAAATCATTATTTTTTGAGTAATCATATTTACTATCAAAATATGTTGATTATAAAAATGTTAATTGTGAAAATATTGAGGGGCCACAGCCAGGATGAAACAGGGTTAAAATTTGAAGTCTTCGTCATTTTAGCCAGAGATTGTTCCTTAAATTTAAAAAATGGTAATGTTCAAATTACAGCTGATAAACTGCCCGTTTTGTATACAGATATTGTTTGTAGTGAATCAGGTACTTTCCTTTTACTGTCTTAGGATAGGTCCTTGAAAGTTAACCAGATATGCACACACAGTAAAAATTTGTTCAGCTAAATGAGCTATTGAGAGTGGATTTGGTTTACACAGGATTTGAAAAGTTTTGATTCGTTGGATAGCTCTCTCAACGTGTATTCTTGCCTCTGCAATCTTCTCTGAGCGCTTTCCCTCGTGTTTTTTTTAGTTGTGATCTGCCTGTTCCTTTAAAATCTGGAATAGTTACCTTCACTCCTTTTTCTTCCATTGCTTTATTGATATCAAATCCTCTGTCAGCCATTAATTCATCCCCTGCCTAGAGGGTAGCAATAAATTCTGCACTGCTTGCTGTGATGTGTTTGTCTGATGTCCTGCCTTCCCATGCTCGAGACACATAAAAAATTGCTCCATGAGCATTTATTACCACTACAAACTTAAAGGTTTTATGACTTTTGTAGTTTGAGTATACTTCTTTGCAGGTCTTTAATGAGGAGGGTTTCTGGGTAAAGATTTCAGTGCAATCTACAATAACTTTGAGGTCAGGAAATGATGAGAACTGATTTGCCTTTCCACATTCCTTATAGTCAGGCATTTGGAAGAGATCTTTTAAGTGGAAACACAGTAGATTAATCCATGCAGAAAAATTTTTGCTGACACTTGCTTCACTGATTCCAAACCTCAATGCCAGATCTGGCAGTGTAAGTCCTACTCTTAATCTAACAGCGACCATAAACAACTCCTCCTCCAATGGCAGCTGGGATGATGGCCTGGTTTGTTTCCTAACTGACAGTCACGTAAAGCCATTTCAGATCCTTTCCAACATTTTTTTTTTTTTGTCCACACCGACAGCATTAAAATAGTTAAATAATGCTTTGAAGGTCTCATAGTTAGGAAGACTGGTCTAAAAATGAAATTTGTCATTTTCTAGCTTAATTTGATCCAATAAAAGACATTTTGCACGTAGCTTTTGATTTTCATTCTCAAGTTCAATCACTTTGCTCTGCAAATAAGTGAACTCTTGCAAAATGTCATCGCTTAATTCTCTTGACTTGGGATCCACCTGCGACATGCAGTAGTCATGCTCTTTAAATGGGTGTTCTATTGGTAAACAAGCTCTCCATATTTCATGATCATCAACAGATTTGAATGGTTTTCTTGGTCGACCCCTACTTTCCCCAGATGCCTAAGAAAATGATAAAAAGATATGCTGGAAATAATGTTTCAAGTATAAAAACTTAAATAAAAACAAGTATCAAAGTCATCGTGAAGTACTTACACTGACTCGTTTGCGCTTTGGTTTTTAGAGTTTCAATTGCAACGAAGTCATCTTTGTTTGTTTTTTGACTTGTTCTGGTCTTTCGACTTTCAATTTCCTTCTTGAACTCAAATATGGATGGATTGTAAGCTGAATGTGCAGGATCATCGGACTTCTCTCCTACGACGAAGTGAGCTGAGCACAATCGAGTGTTGTCTGTTGGTACAAAATCTTGTCGGCGAATTCTATTTAACCAAGCATTTCTTCGCTTAGATTCTTTCGGAATTCTGTAAAACTTGAGATTTGGGTTTCTTTTCCGATTATTTGAGCAGCTTGGATCACAGGAAAATTCGTTTTTTCCTATGTAAAGTAGGATAATATATAAGAGTTTTGTAAACAGATATGGCGTCCTTAGCTTTGTTGTCAGACTGGTTACCCCCAAGGCGCAAGGGATTATGGCGATGTGAAAGAAGAGAATGGAAAATCCTATCAAATCTTAATCCCTCTAAATCGGTTGGTTCAAACAGGATTCCTAGTTGGCTTTTACGAGAATACACCACATCAAACGTGCTGTACTCAAAGATGTCGATACGAACTAGCATGGTGCCATACCAAAGTCGTCAACCACGCTTGCTCTATTGGACATGCTTCATGATTGGTCTAAGGGCACCGACGAGAACAGTGCTACATCTTGTTCGATTACCGTAAAGCTTTTGATTTCATTAACCATGGGATTCTTATGAGTAAATCATGCATATTAGACGTGCCAAATAATATAGTTAACTGGATAATTGACTTTTTGTCAAACAGATCTCAGCGAATCAAACTTGGTGAAGGATATGTATCTGAGTTGGAATCTGAATTAGGGCCTTGACCTTCTTTAATTATGATTAACGACCTCGTTGTCGAAAATGCATGTTTATGGAAATATGTAGATGATACCAATATCTCCGAAACAGTCGCGAAAGGGGAACTCTGCAACGCCCAATGTAATACAGATCGACTAGTACAATGGTCATCAGAAAACAAAGTCCAGCTGAACACTAATAAGTGTAAAGAAATGCGAATATTCTTTACAAAATCCCAGCAAGAGTTTAAGCCCATTCTTATTAACGGCGATGCTTTATAAGTTGTAGAAAGTGAAAAGTTATTGGATCGTAATATTTCCAGTAATTTAACTAGGAATTTTCCTATTAATGTTGAAATTCTCAAGAAGGCCTCTGAGAGGCTATATTTTTTGGTGCAATTTACAAGAGCTAAGGTTAATCGCACGGATTTGGGGCCCTTTTACTCTAGTTGTATTAGATCAATTATGTACCATGCAATTCCGGCCTTCAAGGTCAGTTTGCTTAAATATTTAATGCAAGAACTGGAACGTACACAGAAGAGAGCAATTTCCATTATCTGCCCCGGTGTTAGCTACCATGTGACTCTTGTTATTATGAACTCTAAGGAATTAGCAATCCACCATGAAGAAATATATGAGTTACTTTTTCACACAATTGAAAATGACAACAATCATCGCCTTTATAAGTTATTACCTGCACCACAGGAATCTACTAATTCATTAGGGCGCGCGCGACCTTTTTAAAACATGCCGCGTTTTAAAACCGACCGTTTTAAGAGTAGCTCTGCTATCTTTTCTTGCCTTAAAGCAAGTAACTTATAGGTTAGAGTTTTTGAATTTCATATTTCGAAAACCTTTTTAGCGTCTCATCTCCTGTTTGCTTTTTTATTCTTTTAATTAAGATAGATTAGTTAACGATTGTGATTTATAACTTAATATTTGGAGTCTTCATTTGCTTAAGGCGATGCTGAAAATGAAAGCAATCAGTTGCAAAAACTTGGAATGTATTTTCAAAAGCGGTCTTTTTTTACTTACACGAGAACAATTTGTTAATTTCCCCTGAGTAATGGTTGAAAGTGGTAATGACCCCAATTATGGCATTTTGAGAGATTTGATAGGATAAAACCGACTGAATTAGCTTTTTTAAAAGTAAGAAAATTGCTTGACATCCGCTCAGGATCTTTTACTCTAAAATCAATTTTTTTCCTTTATTTTCAACGAAAAGAGGATTCAGCTATAGGACATAAAACTCATGTTTTTGAGGTTGTGAGAGTCAGCTTGTTTACTTGCTATAGTGGCGTCTGTAAAATCTTTCTTCCACCGAAAAATTGAATTCAAATGACATGCTTTTTCTAGCTAGACACAAGGGGATGAAATGCGATCTTTAGTCATCAAATTTCTTCGGTTGCTGAGGTGATTCCAGTTTTAGGGAGACTTGCACTGCGCAAACTGAACAAAACAACTTCTTAAGGTAAGAGGTGTCTTTGTTTTTTTAAGTAACCTTCCTTGTTGCAACATTTATAGCTCGGTGGCTGTAAGTGGGTGTATTCACTTCAAAGTAACGAACCGACACCCTTTTTTCCGGTTTTCAGAACGTTTGGAAAGTGCGGTGTAGCTCTTTATAGCGTAAACCGGCCGCCAAAAAAGGTAACAAAGCAGATAGATAGAAGAAATCTTGATAGTGCGATAAAATTGCGTGCAACATGAATACATAAAGACGTGATTTGAAACTGGAGTTTTCGAGCTTTCGGAGCATTAACGCGACTAGTTCTCAAGAAGTGTGTTCTCGTCCCAGCTTGGTGAATTTAATTGAAAGATGATAACCAATTTCACCCCTAAATATTCCTGTTATTTTTGTGATTTTTTTATAGCTAGGTCATGCATGTATAATGTGTTTTAATCAATGTCAAATGTGTTTCATACGCTAGACATCTTAAGCATTGCGATGGAAAGGAAAGTTATAATTTCTCTGCACGTGCTTGTTTACTTATTTCTCGCAGCCACTTTCACTGGCTCTGTTTGCGGTCACCCAGAGAAGAGTAAGTTAATTCGATTTAGCAGTACCTTTCTATATTGAATAGCGTTTGATGATTGGAGCTACTAAGCAATGCTTGACTTACAAAGAACACATCATCAAAAGGCAAAGTTTAAAAACACGAGTTGAATCCCCTCCAGGATAAGAAGGGTAAAAAGCAAGCTGCATTTAAGGATGAAAGCAGTGAAAATTTATCCTACGAATAATGAAAAGGAGGGTTCCATACCCTATGCACCCTCAACCTTAATCTGCCAATATAGGCTCCAATTGTGTAAGCTTAAACAGAAACCTTGGATGGATAACAAACAGGACGACAATAAAATAATGCTTTGCTACTCTTTCTAGTTTATACTTATTTTTTCAAACAGGCTACGCTCTTTATTTCCCAACCAAAGATGTGACTGACTGCGCCAATATCTGGGGTATGCCTAGTTTGACTGCATTCACTATATGCTTCTGGATGCGTTCAAGCCGTGACGAGTAAAGCCTTGGTACTGCATTCAGTTATAGTGTGCAAGGAAGTTATAATGAAATCCTCGTTTACGGCGAAGGATTCATTCTTTTTGTGGGAGGAAAAGGCAGGTAAGGTTCGTTTACAAACTTAACGAAACCGTTGAAAATCGTTGAAGGACCCAAAAGCTAGCGCTTGACGGAAAACAAGGCACTCAATTTTTTATCTCTAACAAAATGTCTGATACATAAAACAGCTGCCTTGCGTATCTTGCATATAGCCTATTCCTTTCAGATGCAAAGTACGACGAAAATCTTTGTCTACCACATGCTAATTATTTGAAGTCATTCGCCGTGTTCTCATTGCTCACCCTTAACAACATATTTCAGTCTTGCTTTTGGTAGAACACCAGAAATTAAACCTTTGCAAACATGGCCGTCGAAGAAATGCACATTCCAGAATGCTTTTTTTTTTGGTAGAATTAAGTGTCAGTCCTGACAAAGCTTCTCCAAATTAATACATAATTGCATTTAAATGACAGCACAGTTCTAGTAACACAGGTGAATAGCTACCGGAATAAAAGTTGTGATTTCACTGCAAATGCAATGGGTTCAAAAACTTTTAATCAATCGAGTTTCGTTTTTCCCTTTCTTAGACCTGTTCATGCCCAGGTAACTTCGCCATCCTCTCAACGAATATTGGCTTTTGAAAAGCCAATAGCGCTTTGCTCTCTTGTGTCTTCACGCGCTTCTTGCTACTTGTCCTCATTGTGAGTTCTCAATGCCCCCCTCCACAAACCCATCGAATTCGAAACCAAAGTAAAAGCCAGAAAAAGAAGTTTTATCGGCTGAAAGTTGTGAGCAATTCAGTCAGAACAGTAACTACCAGCAATACCATGTCAAGTCCATTCTGGCGTTCAAGATATAGTCAAGAGAATATAAAACGTTCAGTGATAAAGTATAGTCAAGAAGAACCTGCACTTCTGATATGACTTGATATTAAATACATCTACGATAAAGTTCGGTTATAACGCGCGCTCTCATTGGTTGAAAGAGAGTGATTTGTCTGAGTACAAAACACAGAGCGAGACCTGTCACGCCATCAGCCACTTTGTACAAGGTCGGATCATTTCCCAGACTTCTCTCTGGCTTTTTTCTTTAATTGACCATTTGGTCTTACATGACCTCCAAAAGGATTATGAAAACGAGCTCTTGGCTTCAACTGATACAGAACAACCTGTAGGAGCACTAGCTACACGAGAGTAGAAAGTGATATTTCGGAACAAGGAAGCCAGCAACTGAGCAACAGTAGAACCAAATGAAAGTTGTAAACATGACAAGCACCGTAATTAACGAAAGTAATTATAAAGTGATAGAGGCGAATATTAGCAAAGAGAAAACGAAATGCACTGCCTAAGTTCTATTTAGTCAACCAATAGATTATTTGAACCATTCTAGCAAGGATTCTGATTGGCATATTTTAGCTTGAGTTAAGAATTCGCGTAGAAAATATGCTAACGACAAATTTGTTCGTCTTGAAAATAAAATTTGTTTTAAAAATAGGAAGAAATATGTAGGGAATTTGACGGATTCTTTATCATACAACAGTAAAGAAGCCTTGACTGGCTCTGTTCTGTTGTAAAGCACGGAGGAAGCGGTTAGAGCACTCATGAAGTAGGGAAAACTCTCGACTACGTCTCGTATTTTCCCCTACCCTTCTTTCAGGCTCTATCCGCTTCCTGTGTGCTTTACAACAGTACACAGCATAATCAAGACCTCTTCATTTGTTAAATTTTGAGTAGTAAAGGGGCCAATTTTGTTTCGTGTGTCTTTTTTTTGTTTGTTTTTTTTGTTTGTTTATCAGGGACATCACGTTCAAGTTGTTATTACGAAACACCGCCCAAGGTTAATTATCTCAGCCTTGTCTTTTTTAAGCTACATCAATTCTTTCGCGAATTTTCTTGTCAAACAATGTATTGAAAAGCTATGATAACTGTGAGTTCAACCGTGAAAAAAATATAAACAACTTTATTTCAACTCTACAACATGGTACAATTAGAATCACAATCTGCCATACACTCATATAAATTAAAGACGGTAACTACGAAGGGCCCTAACTTAAGAGCTAAGCTGAAGGGGGAGGTTTACTAGCTACCATTAATCATTTATTAGGATCAGAAAAAAAAAAAAGCGCTGATTAGGTAATGTATGCCCATATTTTTAATTGTTCGCCTGTACCTTAGTTCTACACCCAGTTGAGCACAAACTAAGGTAGTTTCTAACAAAAAGGTATTGTGATTATTTCGGGCATTATTGGCATTGTTACGGCGGAAGTTCCCCAGGGAAAGAATGTATGTTATCTGAGAGGAAGAATAAGGGCAGTCGGCAAACTTTCTCAACTGCGGTGCAGTATGTAACAGTCGGTCTGCCATTTTTAGTAACAAACATTTTCCCCTCAGACTTCTGATCGTTTCCAGTCCCTACATTACTCGTTCCCATGCTATCGAGAAGCGTTGGTTATCGGATTGAAGCATTCGTATTAGAAAGCTTGTGTCTCGTATTACATAAGCTAAAACATAAAGTGAATATGTTAATCAAAGGACTGCTGAGCAGAAACTAAAGGTAGGTTCGGACAAAAAGATATTGTGGTTATTTCGGGCACCATTGGTATTGTTCTGGCAGAAGTTTGAAAGGAAAAAATGCATGGAATCTGAGAGAAAGAATCTAGGAGATCGACAACAGATGTTTCCATGCAGAACGACGCCTTGTAATCGTGTGGCGAAGCTGTAGAAAATTTTTGTACGAGACGTGTTTGAATCAGAGAAAGCAGAGATAAGAGCATCTATGGTCAAAACTACCTCGTCGACTTGATTTCTTCAAGCTAACGCCGAGAAACATCATGGGAAATCTTCTTGGCAATGAAAGAAAGGTTCCTGTAAGTGTTGAATTTATTTTTATGTCAAGCATGCAAAACAAAGAAAAGAAAATCAAGAAGACGTGAGACGAAAGAAATTTCATTTAGTCTGTACTTGAACATATAGCTTTATTTGATCGGTTCACCTGCGTTTATAGAAATGGAATAGAGGTAAATCATTAACTTGGTATAATTCCTGTCCGTTTGATAATTTTTTAGTCCCTGGGTGAGATGCTGAGGTAGCGACACTTATTAGACAACAGGGGGATCAGATTCTGCAATGCAAATGCTGAAAATTGCTGATTGTGTATTGTTTATGATTTGTTTGAAATTCGGCACCAAACAGTTCAGGAACCTTCAGCATTCGATAGAAGAGCTATATTCATTTCCGTGTAGCAACCGACCTGTTGCGGTCGTACCTTATGCGCTTGAATAGGAGTTGTTTGGTTCAGATGGAAATTCTCTCCATATGGAAAACTAATACATTCACATTTAAAACTGATTTGTTTTGTTTAATTTTTTGTCATCTCTTTTTCACATACCCTCCCGGTGATGTAACTCGATCGCTCTCATAAGGTATTTAACGTTTTTCCAGTACCTTCTTATAGTCGTGTGGTCATTCAAAGGGTTGTTTACAAAGCCATTGAATTCGAAATCAAATAAAAAATCTAAAACAAAATATTTCACAGGCTGAAGTTTGTAAGCAACTCAATCAGACGAATAACTACGATAAATACCATGTCAAGTCCATTCTGGTTCTCCGAATATAGTTTAGCCAAGAACAACTTGCGCTCTTCAGTAAAGTTCGATTTTATTTAACATATTTAGTGAGCCAATTAGGTATGCTCAAATACACCTTGTGTTTTTTTTTTGTTTATCATAGACATCACATTGAAGTTTTATAACGAAATAACCCCTAACGCTAAATGACTAAGTTCTGTCTTTTATAAGTTACATCAATTCTATCGCAAATCTTATTGTCTGCCGATAAATTGATAAATAGTGATAAGTATAAGATTTTTCTCTTTAATTACCTTCACAAATGAACCATCCTAGCCAGATTTATTAGATAAAGTAATTGAATTGTTCCCCTATATCTTGGCTCTACACTCGGGTGAGCAGGAACTAAAGGTACCTCCTCAGAAAGGTATTGTGGTTATTTCGGTCGGCATTGACGTCATTCGCTCGAAACAATGCTAAGGACAAAACACATGGAATCTCAGAGAAAAAATGAGGATACTAGACAGCAGAAATATCCACAAAAGAAGAACGCCCTGTAATTGTGCGGCATAACTGTGGACGCATCTTGAGCAAACATCCTTTGAATCAAAGAAAGCAGATATAAAGGCATCTATGGTCAAGACTATCTCAAGATTGGAGCTCAATACTGCCTAACAAGTTAGGGAAAATCAAAATAATGGGATACGAAAGAAATCTCATTTAGTCTGGACTTGAAAATATTCGGCTCTATGTCTGCTTTTATCTTCTTTGATTAAAAAGGGAAATGGTGAGATAACACCTTTGTTTCTTCACCAAGACAACATTTACGAATAGGATGTCCACTCCATTCTGATATCCTGGATACACTTGCTCGCCTAAGACTGTGACGTATTTTGAGCAGTTTCGAGCCCAAATTTGCATGCTGAAGTACACTTTTTCTTGTATGTTCACTACAGACATCACGTTGTAGTTATTAAAGCGAAAAATCCTCCTAAATGACTCTGGTAGATGACGCATTCTTGTATTTTGTATTGCGAATTATCTATTGTCAATAACGGGGGCAACTGAAGTTTCTAGAGAAACCCGGAGATGCTGTGCCAGTTGGGGGTATTACAAAATAAGTTAGTTCTCTCAAATGAGTTGAAAATGTAAATTGGTCACTGTAAAGAGCTTCTAATGCAGACGTATCGAGCGTTAGCCCTTCGTTAAAGCGAAGGAATTTATCACTTTGAAATGAACGTGAGATATTTCCCGTTCCCTCCATGTATTCTGATTTCCATAGGAAACCCCTTTGGTTAGATTGACAATTTAAAGAACTGTTATTGATCGCCTATATCGTGGCTCTACTTTCAGCTAAGCAGAAACTTAGACAAATTTTAGAGAGTTGTCTTTTGGTGATTTCACAAGTCATTGGCATTATTTGGTGGTCAGAACAAAGCAAAAACTGTCATCAGTGTGACTCCCTGTAGTTTTGCAGCAGAGCTGTAAGTATATAATTTGGATATGTTAACAAAGTTGAAATGGTAAATTGGCCACCGTAACGATTATAAAAGCTGACGTTTCGAGCGTTAGCCCTTCGTCGGAGCGAACAGAGAAATTGTAGGTTGTGTGTGCTTTTAAAGGCAGAAAATGGAGCTACGTTATTGGTGGGAACATGGCAACGAGAAAAACAAGAATAAATTAGTGGAATGAAAAGCGTTCGTTGATCCCTGTGGGATTTAGACTACCGATTTGAAAGATGAGCTTTTGTTCAAGATTTTTACGGCTTTCCGTGCTACCTAAGTGTAAGGAAAGACCGCAGATTGCCACATGTTGCTTAGAATGATTAGGTAAATTAAAATGCTTAGCGACTGGTTTCGATGTGTCCTTGTCATTCCTTTCCACGTCTCGAAGGTGTTCTCGGTAAGTAGTTCTTTAAGTAGTCTGAACGAAACGCGTTTGCAACAAAGAAAGTAGTCCAAGTGAAGTTCCTTCTTTTAGCCGAGATCCGTTGCGCGAGTCCAATAAAATCAACGAAAAATAAAATTGACGTTAGCACGCCTCGGTCGGGAAGGCCTCGGAGTGAAGTCCCTTTCGCTAAAGTAAATTGTATTTCTAAAAAATAAACCCATATCTAGAGAGCCAAACCTTGCTGACAAAATCTCCTCCAAATGTGTCTATTAACCATGTGAGCGGGCCCCTGTTTTTGCTTATTTGAAAATGACGTTGTGTTGTGTTCGACTCGCCTTGGGAAAAAGAAATGTTCTTTGAAAAGATGCAGTATTTAAAAGATTCATATATCACTTTCCTCCTTGCTCGAGAAGTACTTAAGCCACTACTGATCCATTTAATTGCCTCTAATTGCTTTGTTTTTACCGATCAACAGGAACTCATTAAACAAAAGATGCCCCGATTCCTGATCATGAGTTTCCTTCCACTGTTTTTCCTGCTGTTTATGGTGGCCGTAGTTAGTGGACAAGGTGGGTCTTTAAACGATGTTGCCAGTTTTTTTCATAAGGCTAAACTGATTTTGATTTGAAAAAGAATAATATTAGATTCAGTTCGTTTGCATTTTCCATAATTTGGCTCGTGTTAAAATATTAGGGGCTACCTCTGAGAGAAGAGGAAAAATAGGGGTAGTTTCTTAAAAAATAATAATAATGTGGGCATCTTCGAGCATGCACTAAAACGGACTGATACGCAGATTAAAAGTAATAAATTCCAGACAGAAAATTGAGCATTTTCCATTTAATTGTAATGTTCCATGAAAATTATTTTGCAGATGAGCCAATTTCGCCCGAAGAGTATCAAAGCCAGATTGGTGCAGGATTTTCCACAAACTGGTTTAAGAGTAGGGCGAGGAAACCTATGGAAAAGTTCTCTGAGAAAAACATCAAAGACATCCGCGAGAAAGGGTTTAGTAACTTACGAATTCGATGCGACGCGGAACTGTATTCATCCAAAGGGTTTCTTGACTCTCTGACAACCGTTGTCGACAGTTGTCTGAAATACAATGTGATTCCAATCATCTCGTGGATTCACCATCGGGCAGAGGCCTACGCAACCAAGAAGGCCCAAGACGCCTATGTATCTTGGTGGATAGCGGTGGCACGGCAGTTAAAAGACAAGGACTATAGACTGAGTTTTAATCTCTTTACCGAGCTGGGAATAGACACTTGTTCAGAGGGAGAAACTGAGAAGGTGAAAATAGAAAAAAGTTGTAAGAACAGTCTCCGCAGAAACACCGACAAGTACAACGAGTGGACTAAAAATGTGACAAAAGAGATCCGTGCTCTTGGTGGCAAGAACGCTAAGCGGATATTAATTCTGGCGTCCCCCGTAAAAACTGCCAAGGGCTTAGATAAAATCGACCCAGAAATTTATGAACGTGATCCATACATGATGGCTGAATGGCATCTTTATGCGTCAGGGCCGATCAAAACGCCTGGTTCGCAGAAGTACTGGAGCGGAGACGGTACCGGTAAATTTGGGGGCCGAGAAAATGTCAAAAAAGCAATTAGCGACGCAGTGGAATTCACAAACAAAACCGGTATGCGGACGTATCTTGGTGCGTGGATGCCTCACGATAACATAAAAGGAAGCTTAAAAGAAGCGGAAGTCATCAAATTTGCCCTTTTCTTTGTCAAGGAACTGCGCAAAGCAAATATACCATGGTCCATGAACGTTCTAGATAACTACTACGACACCAGGGAGTGCAAATGGCGGAGAGGGCATCAGGTCGTCGCTGGTCAAAAATTAAACATGGCCAAGATTTTGAACAATATTCGAAAAGTGATGCCATAAGGCTCCCGCTTAGTTAAGTTCCCGTATGAAACTAGAGCTAACAAGGATAGTTTGAATTAGTTCAATTTACTGTAGAAGGCTAACTTAGGGCGAGATCTTTCTAACCAATTATTGAATACTACTGCTTTCACACTATACGAGTCAGGAAAAAAAAGCGAAAAGCTTAATTAGTACTATTTTGATCGCACACTGCGTATATTGTAGTCTTCAAACGAGATGAGAGTATTGGACAAAAAGTAATGCAAACTGAGAGTTGAATAAACTTCTCAAAGAGAACACTTACAGAAAAGGTGACGGAGAATCTTGATAACCTTCTCAAGGTAGTCTCAAAACTTGCGTTCGACTCCTTTTTGGGTGTTTAGCGTCGGGAATATACTTTAATTAATCTATCCTTCTTTAAACTTCTGTAAGTTAATTGTTTTTAGACTGTTTTAAGACTTTCCTAAGTCGATATGACGGTGCAAACCTGATGCCCTTGACTTCTGGAAAATCGAAATAGCACATTATTTTAAAAAGAGATCTGATGCAGTCTTTACATTTGCTCGTGTAAGAATTAGCGTATTGGGAGTGTTTTCTGTGTGCTTCAAAAGATATGCCTGAAACTTCATTTTTACGTTATCTGTTGATTTTTAGGGGAAATATGACTGTTCATATCTGAATTGAGTTTTTTTTTGGGAAAAAATTCATAAATTTATATATTCATTTGATAGATCGACTGAAAAAGGGGGAAAAAACAGTTAAAAGCAGAGTTTATTAGTCGCCTTAGTAGTTGTGGCCGTCAAAATGGAGATTAAGACTTGCAAAATACCTTTTTTTCATTTTTTGAAAGACAATCTTCATTCTCATGTTAGTTGGGGGCTCTCTCAATTATAAGGACATTTTTTACGAAGTTTGATGTCTCAATGTATTCGTTTTATAGTGGAAGCTGCATGTGGCTTTTGTTATTGTAGTCTTTTCTGGCTCATTAACGTTGCGCGTCTAAGCAGAAGGTCATAAAAATTTTGACTCAGATTTCCGAATAACCAAGATAGCGAAAAAAAAAAAAAACAGCAATAAGAAATGCAACACCAACCCAGCGAGTGCTCTAGGTTTCGAGATATTTGTCGATCATTGATTTAGTGAGGCATTGGGTGGAAGAAACATCATTCTAGAACATTGCAGTTACCTGCTATCGGTACAAAAAACAAGAACAAAATAATGTTTATCCATATGAACTTCGTAGTGGACCTTGCTCACCTTAGAGTCTCTAGCTGTGGTTCAGTCGGTAGAGCATCGCAGCTCGGAACCCGAAGGTCGCCTTTAATTTGGGTTCCGCGCTCCGATGCATGGAGACTCAAATATTTTTTTTGGTTTGATTGTGCACTATGATCTTCCAGGCGCGCGTACTCCTGGAAAGGAATGCTGGTAATGATGGAACTGATGGTTTTCTACGATCTGAGCGGAGCTTGTTGTCCTTCTAAATCATCGCTTGGTTCATAGATGACCTTTGTTCTGGCTGACCTTGTTGTTCCATCAAAGCGCCAGTACAACGTCACGACAATCCTCTCTATCGATCTCTCGCTTCTTTGACACAAACCATCAACTGATTTATTCTTTGATTTTTTTTTTCAGTAAGAGTGGCTAGTTAAAAAGTAGTGTGTATGCGAGTTTCGTTTCCGACGTCATTTTGTGATGGAAGTTTACTGATGCATTTTTTGCAAAGTTAACAAATTTATGTGCTTAAACTTAAAGAACGTATGCGAAAGTGGAGACAGGACTAATCTAGCTTGCTCTATGCTCTTTCTTCAGTGTCATGATATGGTACTAAAAGATGGTTCATTAGCGGAGTTTGACTCACCTTCGAACCTACTGTCAAGAAGAAAATTGTTTTTTGGCATGACTTGGGATGCAGGACTTACTCGACGGATGGAATTTAATTTTGCCACAGACCACAGATATAAAGACTGTTGCATATCAGCCGGGAGCGAGAAATGTTTTTCTGGCGTTTCTAGCAATTCCAGATCTCTACTTCGCGCCAACCAAAAGTTAAATGATTCACCTATGAGAGATCTTGGAATTACAAATCCAATCACGTAGCGACCATAAACTGCGAGAAATGTCGTGAACTCTTTTTTGTAAAGTATTTCGAGTGTCAAAATTAGGCCTCCCCTTTCCTAGCTGTTCGATAGCGCTCCTCGCAACATAACGAACAGAGATCTTGTAATTTATCTCTAAATTCGCAAGTTCCCCTCCCTCCCAAAATGTTGCTTGTACCTTTTGACCATTTTGTAAAACCAAAAATAAAAACAAAACAAAACAAAACAAAACAGTGAAACAAGTAAAAGCGGGATCGAGATACAAGTCGGGCAATTGTGAGAATAAATAACTATGAATTTTGGTCGATGTTCAATTCTGAATAGGGCTGCAGTTTTTAAGTTTTATTTTCCAATAGGGACTATAACTAACTCATAACGCTTTGCTAACTTGTCCATCTTTGTTTTGAAGTTTTAATGTGATTAAGGTGATTCTTAGGCTCATTAATAAAAATAAACTTTTCTTAGATGTTTCCTGCCTAAGTCCGTTTCGAAAAATACAATGAAAAAAGATAGGTCACCGTGTTTATTTAACAGATATGATGAACGAAACTTACCCCATTTATGCAAGTCAGTGGCACTTATCACGCACGTCGTTTCATCGGTTCACGGTAGATTTTTAGGCAGCTAGAAGCTAGGGTTTTTAAATTGAAACATGAAAGAACTTAATGAGTAGAAAGTCTCGAACGTATATATGGTATAATTAGAGGACATCGACTCAAAACGTTCCTTGAGTCGTTGCCCACAATGTCATAATTTGCATCATCGAGAAACGGGCTTCGGCGGTGCACGCTTTTAGCTATTTCTTTTTTTTTCCCTTAAAAAATGTAGCTCACCGAGCTCGTTCATGAGCTAACAACCATCGTGCCTCTTTACCTGGTTCATTTATTGAAAAACAATACGTGTTCTTGGAATGTGCGCGCGCTTATTCGCTTGATTACGTGATTTTTGTGCGCACTACAGGATGTGCAGTGCAATTCTTAGGAATCACCATATAGAATTAAGAAAAAACATCTTCGCAGCAATGGGAGGAGATATAGGCAATATTGTGACTGAATTCTCTTTTCTGATCGAAAAGATTCCTTCCAAACTATACAATCTCTTCTACTGAGCCTTTAATTCACAACCTCAGTCTTAAGATAATCATTTAAAGAAGATGATTTTTCAGTTAACTATTCTCATTGAGCGTTTCTATCATGATTTGATCTCTAAAAATGTGACTTGGAAATCGTGAGAAATGACTTTAAAAAGTTTTGTTTTAGCCTTTTTACGCATGGCCCTTCCCTCGAATGAGGTTAGTCTATCATTAGTGCATTCTTCGTGAAATTCCTATCGTATGAAATACTTGTTGTGAATAATAACTGTAAGGTAAGTGTCTAGAAATTTCTAGAATGTTTAGTCACGCCGACTTGCATACGTGACATTTCATACTGTTATGTTGTCACACAATGCAACTTTCTAGCACATTTCATTATGTTACGTTGTAAAACTACCAGGATAGTTATGTTGTAAGCTTTTCTGGAATACTTTATAAATGTATATAAAGACTCCGTCGTGTAGGAATAGTAGTTTTAGTTGTTGGGAGTAAGCGACTGTTTAAAAAGCAGCTAAAAGCTATACCGAGAGAGAGAGAGAGAGCTAATATGGAAGATTGTTCATTCCCTGAATGTGAAGACAACTGTGCGATTAGTTGAGTCAGTGGTGAGCTAAGATATGGACTGTAGAGGGCTTCAATAACTTTAATTTATTAAGGATATTAAGGATAATTACTGTTCTACCTTTAAGCCGGAGTCGCTCCTTATTGAGAATATTACGCGTTGTTTAATAAAATAGTTGAGTTCGTAGGATTGTGATGTTCGTTCTGTAGGTTGAATTATTCTGCAACATACTGTTTTAGGAACATTGTGAACTCAAATTTCACTAATTTTGACGACTTCATTCCTATAACCCTCGATTTAAGTTCTGTTTCCTGTACATGTTATTGTTAATGATCGAGAGGTTTCGAGAGCCATCAACCCCCTCCCCCACAGTTTGCTTCCAGTCACATTATTTTACTTTCAGTTTCAATTACCAAATTTAACCGTGACTGTGTAAACAGTTGTAAAGAGGCAAGAGAGAGTGAATTATGCTTATTCGGCGAATTCATATCATCAGCTTGTGCAGTCCTTGTAAACCCTACAAATCATCAAGAATTTCTCTTTGAAGGGAAAATTGAGTGTTCACCAACTTTAGTATCATTTAGTCGGTCGTGGACATCTGTCAATCTTGAGGATGCTATCAATTTCCAAAATTCGGAGTTCAATTTTGATAGTTGCTCTGGTTCACGTCGCGGACAACTCGTTTACGTACAGCCACGTCAGTGACATCAAATGTGACTGGAGTTGTTCTATCCACGAGGCTGATCTAGCGCCGCTTAAGCGAGAAATGAAGACCTCAATAACCCTAATGATCAAACTTGGTGTACGTTACAAGAAAGTGGGCGACAAATGCGCGAACGAGACTTCTGTTAACGCAACCGAATTCGCTTCTAATTATTGTCAAGTCTGCTTGGTAAACAAACGACTCTTTCCCTCGGTGACATCGAATAAAAGCTTGATAAATGCATCTCTTTATATAGAACACAGAGAAATACACGTCAATTGTACCTTGATACCAGCGAAGACAACTGTTTCAAGCCCTAAGAATTACAGCAGCCGTTCTTCCGCCTTTTGCCATCACATCAATTTCGAAGCTGAATTTGATAGCATCGGTTATCGTGCTGTGGAAACAGATGAATGCGTTAATTCCATCGTATCAGACAGGGCCAACAGCGCCGAAGGAGCTTTGGTGCTCAGAGTATGGCCTGAGCAGGTTTTATATTTCTTCACCGTTGTATTCCTCACAATTTTCATGTATTACTCCCTGGCCTTCCTTTGTCTATTCTACCCGACGGAGATCTTGCAAGATGGCGTTCCCTATGTCATTCTTGAGGGCGCAAGTCCCGTTAGTCTCAGTAGCTTAGCGGGTAATTATTTCTTTTCAAAACAAGAGGGAATCTGGCACAAGACAAGAAAATTTTTTTTGCGAATTTTTATCATACCTCTTCCGCTTCTGTTTTTTAGTATAATCTTCTCTGATTTCGAAAATTTTAGCATTTTTAAAATGCAATGGTTCCGAAGAAACTTCATAGTGTCCGGTTTTTGTTATTGTATTCAGGCTTTTTACATATCATTTTATTTGAAAAGGTCAACGAGAACAAAGCCTTGTTTTATCTGTAAGTTTTTTAAGCCAACAATCCTTTCCTGTCAAGATGAACTTCCTCAACTCATTTTAAACCATCTACGCCTCCAACCTTTGATCTTTATAGAATGTTGGAGGATTTTTAACACGCATTTGGTAAATTATGTAAAAACGTCCGCCTCAGTTATTCCTTCCTGCAGAGTTTCCATAATCTCTGTGCTTCGGCTTTTACTTTTTATCATTCTGTTGCTCTGTATACCAGTTGTGATAGTAGTGCTATTGATTATGATAAGTATACTAGCTTTAACAGGAATTTTTTTTACATCTCCTGTTGCAGCCTTGAGCATAGTTGATTACAGGCTGACCTATGTAAATTCACTAAATTCACAGATATCTAGTTCATTATTCAACCTCATAAACATGCTCTTCTCATTCGCTTCATTTTTTGCTATCTCTATGCTTTTATCATTTGCAGCTGTCGGTACTCTGAAAGCTGTAGTAGGCTTTTTCGCGCTTTCTTTCTCAGAAGAACATCTTCCTTACGTGGCTTGTTTCGTTTTTGTTTTTTATTATGTTTGGACAAGCTATAGCTCTTTTACGAAAGTATACCACGAGCTTTCCCTGGCTTTGTACCGTTGCAACAAAATTTCAAGATCAGCTGATCAGCTCCTAAAATTACCCATTACTCCACACGAACTCGACAACATGATGGCAATTCCAAAAGAGCTCTTCGATATGGCATGTGAGGAGCTTATGCCCCTTAGAGAACGTGTCTGTATACTAATTTTGAAGATCACATTGCTCGTGTCTTCTGTGTTGATTGTGTTTTCTTTGACCATGAAGTCCAGCTCTAATACCACGCCTTTGATGAAGACTCTCTTGACGTTTCTCACTTTATCGTTTCCAAAGATCGTCGCTATGTACGTTGGTGGAGGATGGCAGAAAAAATTGCGAGCAACGGTTATTGAAGAGAAAGTTCCTAAACTTGTGGAAAAGTTTATCCGTGCATCTTCTAAGACAACTCGTGGACATGAACAGAGAGACATAGATGCGAAGAACGACGAAGTGATTTTAGTAAATGAAGACTACATGGAGCTTGCTACTATTTAGTCTTTAATGTTATCAGTTGATTATGTTATGGGCTGTGTATTATGAATTATCTGGTAATGATCGCATTAAGCTTCCAAGGTGCTGTTTTTAGATCAAGTATCCTAACATTTTTCAGATAATGGAGAACACATGTTGTGAATATCTCATTACTGGTTCAATTAAGCCAAGATTACGTACCTCAATCATCCGATTCATTGTTGCTTCGTTAACGTTGTAAATATCTTACTTCTACTTTTTCACAAAGTTATGGCAATGGTCTAGTTACTCATCGATTGCTAACACTCCTAATTGTAGATAGTCAATAACGTTCGATCTTGACTGCATTGTATTTTGTTTAAAGTGTGAACAAGGAGAGTCAGGTACGTGCAGGTCTAGATTTGAAGCGATTTCAATGTAATTAAACGTAGAGATGCTGGGAAGTTGATAGTCTCAGTTAGTTCCTAAACCATTCTTTGATCCCTATCCCAGTAATTCTGATCAGGGTTAGGAGCCACAACTCTTTTTCTGCGTTGCGTTGATCAATCAAGTAGAAAGTTCTCGAAGAAAATCGGTGATACTAGTAAGAGAAAAACTATGTTTTCACTTAGCCAATGATTCAATGTAAAACTGACTTCTTTAGTTTACTCTGGCTTGCTTCTCGGTTCCTCGACTAGACTGTGCAGGAAATACTCCGCATCCATATATCGCATGGGTCTCCTTCATCCTACACTTGGATTCATCTAAGGCAGTCCTCGCGTCATCTATAGGAAAGTTGTTAACCAATTCTCAGCGACAAACATAAAGAAATTGAAGCTCCCCGCCCCCTTCCCCCCCCTTCCCCCCCTTTCCCTCCTCCCCCCCATCCCCTTTCCTCCCCTTCCCTCCATCCTCTCTGTTGTCCACAATTCGGTGTATTTATGGTAAGTGCTCTTCTGTTCATCAGACTGCTTCGTGGCTTCTGTAACGAAAAAAAAAAGAGCTCTCTTGAAGATAACTTAGGAAAAGCTTAGAGTGAGCTATAATTCTAAGAAAAAATTGAAAACAATATTACTCGCTACATGTCAAGTCCTTCTACACATGATAGACTAAGCCATTATTTCTGAATTTTGTCTCTTAAACCCCCAAAACTTCGATTTTGGTTGTGTTACGATGCTTTTGTTGTTTTTTTTTTTTTTCTTATTAATCATAAAATTCCTCTTTTCTCGTCAATAAACGAGGTTTTTTTTAACTCCTGGGGTGATTTCGGCGATGGCTATGATTCATTTTATTTGCTGCGCTGAACTGGATTCGTTCAAACCAGCGAAGTATGATAGGTGCTTGCTCTGGCAAACAGCTTACCTTTTACACAGAAATGTACTTTTATCGGGGATTTTTGGTCCATTTTGAGGAACTCAAGAAATCGAGGCTCGCTGACCTCCAAATCAAGATGGCGGCAAGCTATGTAAACAGCGCAAGGGAAGTATCTGAAGAAATTGATCAGTTTTACAAAAAACTCGAGATAAGATATTTCTTAGCCATATTTCAAGTGACGATGGTCCACAAAAACTCGATCTACAAGACCTTTTCAAGGAACTTTCTTTACTTAAGGAGTAAACGATAAACTCTTACCCGGAGGCAAGTTCAAGGGAAAAGTAAAAATTCAAGAAGTGTGATTTGCATCGCATGGCGTGTTATGAAGTAAGCCATTGGAAAGAGACATCAATACGAAGACAGTTTCTTATAGCCAAGCACTCTCATCCGTGGGTCATTGGGTTTAGTTTGCGACTTCAGGAAGATATTTTCATGCACACTGTCAATATTATGGCAAGCGCATCATCTTTCGGTGTACAGACTCGCCCTGGACCTGACGCTCGAATAAAGAGTAGATTGTTGAGGTCGTAAGCAACCTAGAGATTCAACAGATGTTGTGTTTTTGCATGGGCAATGAAGAGACCAGTTTGAAGCGGGAATTCCGGGAAAGGGAAGGACACATGTACACACTATTATTGACAGGAAGAACCCTTTATTATAACTTAAAACCCTAGAAGTGAAGTAGATAAAATGCTCCGTCATTATAGTGAATGTAACAATGATAATGTTCCTCAGTTCGTCTGATATCGTTGCCTATAGGGTTATACGAACTCCTTGTCCAGACAGATGAGAAGGTATGGTTATCTTGTCTATAGTTACATTTATATTTACAAGCTAACAATACACAGTGTTAAAATTACAAACAAATGTTTCATTAGAATTGTTTTCACTATCAGTTATTATAACAGTAGATGCTACTGAGAAAAAACCTCATCTGAATCTTCCACACATATAATTGGCAGGCTAACAACATACAATGTCAACTAAAACAAACCAAAATAATGTCCATATTGCATTGCTAACATGTGTAACCATATTAAGACCAACATACCACAGTAAATAGCATTACACAATGTCAATAACATGGTGTGAACTGTGATGTGTGCTATATGCATGCTTGACTGTTGAAGTTTTCTTTACATAAATGTCTCTTTCCAATAGTTTACGTCATTGCCTGCAATGCAAGGGCGAGTTAACGTTAAGAAGCGCGCGTTGTTTATTCAACCATTTTGTTCTAAGAAAATGTGTGGGGACCAGTGATGAGAATTTGTGTGTTTATCAGGGGGCTCAAGGAGTTCAACTTGATAAGTTTGTTCCTCTCATCACTTGTTTGTATAGGTAATCACATGATTTCGAGTGCAATTTGGAATAAATAAGCACGAGTAAATTTTTTCAAAGACGAACAAAATTGCATGAGCCCGTAGGCTCGCGAGCACAGCCAGGTTGAAGAATTGTCCGTTTTTCTGGCTACCGTGCCCATGATACAAGAACGCCTAACACCCGCCATTAAATCTGGTAAGAAGGAGGGTTTATATGCCAGGAGGGTGCTTGATTTCGCACGCATCAAGTCAAAGTTAATCGTTATTTTGACAAGCATGAATGCCAATGTAAATCTCCGTTTTAAAAATTTAATCGTTATAGTATCAAAGAGGTCGCAGGGCCAGCGATGAAGTGTGGGTGTTTGGCGTGATCTCTACGGAACACAGTCCTTGTCGCGGCTACTTGCAAGTTGTAAGGAGAAGAGACCGCCGAACATTGTCCAATATTCTTCAAAGGGTCCTCCTGCCTGGGTCAGAAGTGCACACTGACGACTGGGCTGCGTACAGGAACCTTCATCTGTACGTTCCTAACGTGACCATGCACAGAATAGTTGTCCATCAGAACAACTTCGTTGATCCCGTTACTGGCGTACATACGCAAGAGGCAGAGTCGGCGTGGGCGCGCGTCAAGTACCACGTAAAGAGGGAGAAAGGAATCCGCCAAGGGGACATCCAGGATTTCCTTGACGAACACATGTGGCGAGATTGGCGCGGGCTGGAAGCCGTTTTCGAAAATGTTCTGGCAATAGTACCAACGCACTATCCCTTATAAATATTAGCAACTCCATGAAAACTCCAGTATGCCTCTTGAAAAGTGTTTGTTTTATTCACCCCAAAACGAAGTGTTCGGGCTTTGATAAGGCCAAAACAAGGCGGAAACAGCATCGCTTTTCCTAAACTTGCAACACAGCAAGGGGCAATTTCCTTTATATCTTTTACTCAGCGAGGCTAAGCAATCTTGGAATTGTGAACAATTTCCGTACCGACACTTTCGGCTTAATTTTTCGCTTTTTTTTTCTCGCACATCGCCTCTAAATGAATAGTTGAAATAAAGTGAGTCTCGCGACTTAATAAACTGACATAGCCAGAAGGTGATGATTATTGCCAATGTGACACAAAGTAAGGAATCATTCGTTGAAAGCAAAACGGATGGGTTAGCTCAATGAAACTCTGAAAGGCTCGCACTTGCTTAATTAATGGTTTATTTCATCCATTAATTTCTTTTGTGATAATAGATGGGTTTTCACAACGTATTTAAACAATAGCCTATTTTCTGTGACTCCACCCACACAAAGGAAATACTGTTGGCGGTTTTTACATAATTTTGATTTCAGTATCAACAAGATGCGAACAACTATGCCCATCAAATAAAATGAAAAGTCCTTTTCGTCGATAGGTAATGGTGGCCATAATAATTTCTACTTTTATACACTGTAAAGGTTCTAGAGAAAGGAATCGTTTATTCAAAGCGAAACTGATTTGGATAGGTTTGCTCATCCAAACAATAAAGGTTCGCACTTCCTTAGTTAATAGTTGATTTTATCCATTCATTATTTTCTGACAATAATATTGGTTGTCACAACTTATTTAAACAATACCCCCCTTACTGTTAATCCAGCCACACATAACCGCAAATACTGTCGGCGGTTATCACAACTTTAGATAAGCAATTTTGATTTCAGTAGAAACAGAACTTTATACAACGAAGCGAAGCACTTGTCAAACTTGAAAAGTAGTATTGTCGTAATGAAATCGACAATAACTCAAGAATTAATGTCATTCCAAAACTAAGCAAGGTATAATTCGAAATCTGTAGAAGTGCTCTACGTATTCTTGAATGACTTATTCGACATGATTTTTTAAAACAACTTAAATGGTGAAAATATGCAGACATTGGAGATCTCAGCCTGTGGAAAATGTTTATCTAAACAAAATGCAATCTTCCCATTTATAAGTGCAGTACCAGGAAGTATCTCTTAAAATAATCTTTGTCCCATGAACACTTTTTGTCATTGAATAAGGTGTGGAAATACAACTTTATACCTGTTAGCAAAGTGCGCGAGTGCTTGTCAAGAGTCACTGTGGTTTACTTTCCTATTGGTTGTTGAAGGGAAGTTGTTTCCTGTGAATTTTGATATTCCACCACGTAGGCGGTTTATTCCTTCACACTCCTAACAAAAGTTAGAGAGAGAGAAAGAGAGAGAGCCTCCGAGCGAAGAGAAACGACAAGCCATTTTAAACTGACCAAACATGAGTCACTCTCGTTCGGTTTTTGACTACATCGCATTCAGCGATTCTATCCCAGCTGAATACCTGTGTAATGTTTGGTAAGTTGAAGTTATTACCATTTGCGATAAATATTTAACTTGTGACTTGAATGGATAATACACTTCACGCCATTTTCGGAATAACATGCCAGCCTGGAGCTATTTTCCTGACCTTACTTCGCCTTCTCTTTTACAGCAAGAATCCCATTCTAGACGCAGAACTAGCAACACCGTGTGGCCATTCCTTTTGTGGTTTCTGCGTGGATATGTTTAAGAAAACAAGTCAAGGGCAATCCAGCACATGCGAGATGTGCCGTCAGCCTGTGACGGCGTTCTGCTCAAACCGCCTCGCGAATACCATGCTTGGGATGGTCGATGGGCAGTGCAAGTGCTGCGGAGAGAATATTGCGCTAAACCGGGCCAAAGATCACCTAGAACGGTGTCCGGAGTTAGAATTAAATTGTCAAGAATGCCAGGAAAGCATGAAAAGGAAACAAATAGACGCTCACAAAGCGACGTGTCCAATGGTGGAAGTCCTCTGCAAATGTGGCATCAGCTTCAAAAGAAAAGATAAAAAGAAACACGGAGATCTAACTTGTAGTGTTACAGAGGTGCCTTGCCCACTTAAATGTGGACAAAATATCACGAGGTAATTTCAGATAGGACTTTTGGAAGATATGTGAGTTAAGCCTTGTCTTTTCGCAAAACTTGCAACGTGATACCAACTTTTTTTTTATCACCTTGTGGCATCAGAAGGGCAGATTCTAATTATGGGTATCTTTTGATTTCTATAATTCCTTTACGTACCTCAAGAGCAAACATATAAAGAGAGTATCTTAGCTGATTTCTTTATGTAATCATGATATCGTTATTGTTTTGCCTAATTTCATATAATTCCCTTCACCACGCTTAAGTATACTTTAAATTATGATGATCCAAAGAGTAACCTATCCTGTTAAAAATTATCCTTAAATGCGCTTACGATGGAATCATATCATCCGATGTTTCCGAGTAGCCTGATTGCTTAGAGGTTATGTAACGTATTAATCATTCAGCTCTCAAACAGCCAGGTGTTACAAGCTGTACCAGTAAGAAGCAAAACACGGCATAAGGATGTGAGATGATTAATACTGCATGTCATTTTCGACAAGGTTTCTTTTTATTTCAAAAGGAGTTTAATACCATCTCATTCGATTGATTGTGGAGAAAGAATGTGTATCTGCGCTATGAAAGGTTGCGAAAAGGCAATACGAAGGAAAAACAAGGAGGAACACATGGAGGGAAACCAAAGAAAACATTTGTCCCTAATGACCAAGGAACGCCAGAAACTTCTCTGGAACGTCCTCTCTAAGGTAGGTGGATGATAAAATGTGCAAATAAAGGAGGGGTGGGTATCGGCTGTTAGCGTTTTTTTCTTTTTTCTTTTTGCTCTTAACTCAAAAAAGCCATAATTTGGGTTGGAGTTTTTAATGCAATAGAAATTTGTTTCCTTTAAATGTATCATATATAATTAAACAGTTTCAGTCACTTTTAACAAAGCTCGCGTTGCAATAGCCTTCTACGCAGACGTTCTTTGGGCTCGTCACGCAATCTTCCTCCCCCACGAGCTAAGAAATAAAATAGCTACTCTTAAGGATCAATTTTTGCCCCCGTTTCTTTAAAATTCGCTTTTGTAAGTAACGAGCCGTTTCGTTGGCCATTTTGTTGACCATAATATCGTGGTTTTGTACGCGTCGTTTTCGTCTTTCGCCCACGCCCTAGGCGATCGATGCAATACTGCAAAAAGGCTTAGGGTTTTATTACGACAACTAATAGCCAAAGTACTGGTTTGAAATAAAGATAGAATAATTAATCCCTTATTCCCTGGTGTAACATGTGGTACATTTTGCTCATCGCTCTAGATTTTCCTCGCCTTTAAGTCTACGGAGCTCCTAAAAATAGGGAGCGCCTAGGAACATACGAAAATCCTTACGAAACTCGCTAGGCACATTACTTTACATGAAATGTTTTCCATATGTTTTATCTCAAAAGTATGTATATTATTTTCTTTTTTCAGGTACCACAAAACATAAAACCAACACCAAATGGAATGGTTACTGTATTCACTTGGACATTACCCGCAGCAAAGCCGAATGCAGTAATGCGCTCTCCAATATTTGAAAAGTGGGAGAGACAGTGGTGTATCCTGGTCGACACCAATGACTGCACTTATCTTCAGTACTCCCAAGGTGCTGATTCAGCGTGCGTATCTGTGAGGTAAGTTTCTAAATCTTGACAATGAACATATCAGAGTCAGTTGCTGCTGCAGAGTAGACCCTATGTATCCTAGTTTCATTACTGAGAGCAAATAAACTTCAGTCAGAGGGTGTGGATAAAACGTGGCCTAGGCCATGGCCTACCTTGTGGACCACCCTATGGCCTAACGTATGGCCTACCGTTAGGCAGATTTTTAAGAACATAAAAATAAAATCAGTAAGAGTCGAACGAATACGCTGGCGTACAAAAGGGTATACTAAGAGGTCGCTAACACGATTTTCAACGTCCGAGGGAACGAAACACTGCAAATATCACAGCACTCAACTATACCGGTAGGTTAAGGGGGAGGGGAGAGGTGGGGCTAATATATTGCGTGGTCGCACAGGCATATTTCCTTTCCTAAACGGCTGTTGCCATTTGAAAAGGTCAATTTTGCCATTTTGAAACGGTCGTTGTCATTTGTCGAAACAGTCGTTGCCATTTTGTAATGAATGCAAACGACTGTTCTCGGAAATGGCAACGACCGTTTCAAAATGGCAACGGTCGTTTACGAAAGGGAAAATTGCGTCGCAGAGGATATGCAAAATGGCGGTCAGTTGGTGACATATAGTGGAGTGCTAGTGTAAAAATGTAATCAGGAACGGCGTTATATCGGAGAGCATATCCAGGTAAGAAAAAGCTAACATAACGTGCCAGGCCAATTTTGTAAGTGCTGTAGAGTATTGAATTTGCAACGAGCACCCCGGGACACGCACGCATCGCCGTCGTAAACATTTCGCAAACTTTACTTGCTTTTTCCAAAGAAAGGGCCAGTATTGCACTAATTTGAAAGGAGAGCTGATATGATGATGTTTGCCAAAAAGTTGCGTTTAACCGGCTTCTGTTCCTCGATTTCGTTATTCTATCAGAAGGTTAAGAAATTTTGATAGGAATGTGGCCCCCAAAACAACAGAAGAAATTCGTTGGTAAGACAGTACTCAGGAAAACGTTGAAAGGTTTCCAGCAATGCTATCCTTTTAAAGATCTGACCACCGGTAGGCCATAGGTAGGCCATAGGGTAGGCCATAGGGTAGGCCACGTTTTGTCCACACACTTTCTCAGAACGATCTTCGTACACCAAGAGAAATGGGCTCCAAACCTTGTTTGTTTGCAAGCAGCAAAAAAGGGACTTTAATGTCTTGCTCTTATCCCTAGAAGATTTTACGTTAATTCTGGTATAACCAGCATCAAATGTGATTAATCGAATGAAAAAAATTGACACATCCAAAATTTAAACTTCAGGAACTGCAGTTATTTCATTAAAACAGGTTGAGTTTATTATCTGAATATATCAACAAAGTTGAAATGGTAAATTGGCCACCGTTACGATTACGTTGCTTTTACCTAATCATTCTAAGCAACACATGGCAATCTGCGGTCTTTCCTTACACCTAGGTAGCCCGGAAAGCCAGAAAACTCTTGAACAAAAGCTCATCTTTCAAACTGGCAGTCTAAATCCCACAGGTATCAACGAACGCTTTTCATTCCACTGATTTATTTGTGTTTTTCTTGTTGCCATGTTCCCACCAATCATGTAGCTCCTTTTTCTGCCTTCAAAAGCGCACACAACCCACAATTCCTCTATTCACTCCGACAAAGGGCTAATGCTCGAAACGTCGGCTTTTATAATCGTAATGGTGGCCAATTTACCATTTCAACTTTGTCGATATATTCAAATTATTTCGTTACCCCCAACGACGCAGCCCCAAACAGTTTCTTTAGAAACTTTCGGCCTTTATGAGTTTATTATCAACGACTTGAGAACCTTGATATAGTTGAAGAACATCAGATACATTAGGAGACTTAGGGGAGGGAGAGGGCCCCTGACTGACCTTAGTGCCATATTTACACATACATTTCATTTTTGTCTCTCAAAAAGGGTAACTTGTTGTTAGATAATTGCCTGGTAAGCAGAGAAAAATTAGACTTGAGAATACACATTCTCTTACTCCCAATCCATTTATTCATAATATATAGCTTTAGCCAAGCCTAAAAGCGGAGCTCCCAAGTTCATAATATTAATGATAACATAAAAGAAGTGCAAATGCCAGAACTTGCCTGAGACACCCCTCCTTTCATTTTGATAGTCTCCCCTACCCTACCTGTGGAAGTTGAAGGCACGTACGCATGTACGTACGTACGCTCAGTCAGGCACGTGACAAACAAACGAAAAGAGGTTAACCATAATTATTCCATGGGTATGGGGGTCTGCCCCATATGCGCTTCGTGCACGCGGGAGCCCCACCATGAATTAAACTTCACAGTATTAGATAGTGGTTAAGGTATGTGCAAGAAATAAAACTGTAGACATAAATTGAGGCGAGGAGCACTGATTTGCCCGAAAATATCCTCAGAATTGGGAGAAATAAGTAAAGAGCACTTTTGTGCTAAGGGATGGGTGTGGATTTGTGCCCTGGTTTGTTCAAAAGGTGGCTTGTTAGGAATGAATGTAATCACTTAAATACCCTGTATTCAGGGCAGTTAATTGACAGACTATGTCATTAGGAACGTTTCATACACTTATTTCATTGTCATGTAACGGCATTTATCTCGTTTATCAACAGTTGTACCTTGAGGAAAGCTGGTGACAAGGCAAGAATTTACATAGTGCCTGTGGTGAAACTGTCAGAAGGCAAGATGGTGAGGCTTGCCAATAAAATGCCTCAAAATACAACACATGCAACAATGAAATTAGAGATGCTAGTACCCAAAATTGTTGAGGATTAAAGAAATTTCATCCTAAAGTTGTAACACTATTTCAATTGAAGCTTGTAATACTATTTTAATTGAATTGAATTTCTTCACTCCTCAACTTTAGAAAGTGCTACTATAGGAAAATTAATTACCTGATGAGGGAATTTGCAATTTGTGCAATATTAGTTTTTGGCATGCAATTTGATGTGGAATTGGTGAGTCAAGTTTGGCTTTTCCTTGAATCATATGGATGAATAAAAGTTAATAAGAAGTAAAGAAAACAGCAATGATATACTTTTTTTGTCCTGAGTGCAAAACAAAAGATGCAAAACAGTATCACTGAGCCTCATTTTCCACTCACAATTCCACGCTAAATCTCTCGCTTTATGAACCATCAAAATGCACGTTTTTATTGAATTATGCAATTCTATAATGAGACTGCATCCCTCTATGAAATCTTAAAAAAATTGAAAACAAATATTGAGATGATGTCAAAAGTCTAACAAAATTTTTGCATCAAATTTAATAACTAAGATTTGTCTGCAGAACATGAGCATGATGATTTGGCTGGATTAATTGGCAATACACTAAGCTAATTCATACCTCCCTGACATGATTGAATTTAAAGCTACCTTTGTTTCATTTTAATTTATACTCGTTAATGTTACATTCATAGTATAGGGCAGGCCAAATTTAGTGTTTGGTTAACTCCTCAGCCTTATTTGATTTTACCAAATTTTAAATCATCCAAATACATGTAATTAAATCTGGTTGGAGAGGAGTGGAAGTTATGTGTATTGTAAATAACTGCAAATGTGCTAAACTCAGAAATACTTGTTGATAAAGTCTATACATCACATAGACAGAGAGAGCTTTTTATCCATAATTGATGTAAAAACTAGGAACTTAATTCTCCAGAATCAATAAATACATATATACTACGAGGAATAGAAGCAAATTTTTAATCCATCATAAAGGTCTCTCATGGTAACCCTATAATTTCAAAGAGTGGAAATTTTATTATAGTGGAAAATATGCTAAAGAAGTTGTCAATATTTGATTTTGATTATCCCTTGTACTTCTTTTTAATGAAATATTTATTCAATACCCATATTGTAATTCACACATTTTTTTTAAAGCATTAACTATTTACCTCTTGCTTATTTTTAATGACATGAATTTCAGATGTAAGGAGTTTGTTGAGTGTCTTAAAGAATGAGTGGCTCATAGGTTATTAGGAAGTAGGCACTGTGCCTATATTGAGTGTCGTCATCTCAATATTAATCTGTAGAAAACATCAAACTCTTTTTGTTTATATTGCGTGGATAAATTTTTCAAACAAACTTAGTTGTAATGCAAGTGGTAGATGAGTGTTTTATCCAAGTTAAACTTCATTTTCCTTTCTTTCTTCAAAAAACGTGATGAGATATATTATTAATAGTTTGTCTATTTGCATGTATTTTAATGCTGTCAATACAAATATAATCAAAGTGAATAAGGTCCAGGTTTAGCACCAGGCAAAGTGTATTCAATATCTGTAATTTTTTAATAAATTTCAATTAAACTTTGGAAACTTATTTGCAATGACCCTTTTAATTGCTTACTAGGTTTATTCCAATCTCTTTGCCTTTTGCCTGATAGACTGTGGGAATGGGCAGGTTTGCTACTTACAATAGTTATGATCCCAAATGGGTTTCTGTGCTTTTCAATATTACAAACGATGGATTCGAATATGCAACATTTTCGTATAAGTTTTAAACTAGTGTTAACCCTAAACCTTGACCTCTCAACAAATACATGAAAAGTGATTGTATTCAACCCATTGGTCCTAAAATGTGTACCATACTTTCAGGGTTTTATGTTTGATTCACATCTTCAAGGGTCTTAATACAGATCATATAAGAGTTGTAAATTTCTGATTTATGTTGGAGCTTCAAATTCATACTTTACAACCAGATCAAAGCCTTCCACTCAGGGATTGCCTTACATTTACGGGTCTTATAATCAGGGGTTCTTACAATCAGGGGTCTTACAGTCAGGGGTTCTTACAATCAGAGGTCTTACAGTCAGGGGTCTTACAATCAGGGGTTCTTACAATCAGGGGTTCTTACAATCAGGGGTTCTTACAATCAGGGGTCTTACAGTCAGGGGTTCTTACAATCAGGGGTTCTTACAATCAGGGGTCTTACAATCAGGGGTTGTTACAATCAGGGGTTCTTACAATCAGGGGTCTTACAGTAAGGGGCTCTTACAATCAGGGGTTCTTACAATCAAGGGTCTTACAATCAGGGGTTCTTACAATCAGGGGTTCTTAAAATCAGGGGTTCTTACAATCAGGGGTTCTTACAAACAGGGGTCTTACAGTCAGGGGTTCTTACAATCAGGGGTCTTACAGTCAGGGGTTCTTACAATCAGGGGTCTTACAGTCAGGGGTTCTTACAATCAGGGGTTCTTACATTCAGGGGTTGTTACAATCAGGGGTTCTTACAATCAGGGGTCCTACAGTCAGGGGTTCTTACAAACAGGGGTTCTTACAATCAGGGGTATTAAAATCAGGGGTTCTTACAATCAGGGGTATTACAGTCAGGGGTTCTTACAATCAGGGGTCTTAAAATCAGGGGTTCTTACAATCAGGGGTTCTTACAATCAGGGGTTTTTACAATCAGGGGTTCTTACAATCAGGGGTCTTACATTCAGGGGTTTATATCAGTGTGTTTTATATGAAAGAATGTGCCCAGATGTTGATATTGATCGTTGTTCCTTACGTTCAGGGGTTTACATCAATGTGTCTTACACGAATCGGCTGTGCCCAGATGTTGATATTGATCGTTGCCCCTTACGTTCAGGGGTTTATATCAGTGTGTCTTACACGAATGGGCTATGCCCAGATGTTGATATTGATCGTTGCTCCTTACGTTCAGGGGTTTATATCAGTGTGTCTTACACGAGTGGGCTTTTCCCAGATGTTGATATTGTTCGTTGTTTCTTACATCCACGGGTTTTAATCAATGTGTCTGACATGATGAGCTGTAGGCAGATGTTGCTACTTATCTTAGTATCTTACGGTTAGGGGTCTGTGTTGATCGTAACTCTTTACATACAGTGCGTATTCTGTGCCCAGATGTTGATATTGATTAATTGAACTTAAAATGTCACATCCATGTTAAACGTGTGTCCAGTTGTTTATTGCGATGGTAAAATGTTACAACTAGGGGTCTGCGCGCAGATGTTGATATCGATCGTCGATCGTCGATCGTGAAGGTCAGAACCGTGCTTGAAATCCAGGGGTTTTATATTTGTACCTCTATATTGTCGCTACGTAGCGATGATGATTTACATAAGGGGGTTTTGAATAAAATGTCATGGTAGTTCTATATAAGGGTCTGTTCCCAGCTATTGATAATGATCCCAAATAAGTCCCTACGTTACCTTTACGAGCCTACTCGACGATCTTTCAGAGAGGGGCATAGAGACGTTTAAAACCCTCTACCCTACCCCTTGCCCATCCAGGGACACATGGTGTAAGGTAATTAAGGTGGATGGTTGTTTGATCTGTCCTGTTTTTTTCTCCTGCTTCTCTTGTTCTATCCATGTGCACCTTTCGTCTTTGTGGTCGCCATGAAGGGGAATAGAAAAAGCATCGAAAATTTCATAATAATTATTACTTTCTGTTGTTATCTGATAATTTGCATCTTTTTTTATGGTCGACGTTATTTGCATATACGATGAATATATGAAGTTCATGTATTTTGAACTGCGGTTATAGATACGTGTGATGCACGATCCTCGCAGTAGAGAGCGATATTTATGCAATAGCGAAAATCAGACCTGAGAAAAATCAGGCCTGTACGAGATTCGAACCACTGACCCCTGCGATACTAGTGCAGCGCTCTACCAATTGAGCTAACATAAATAGCGCTCTACCAATTGAGCTATTGCATAAATAGCGCTCGCTACTGCGAGGATCGTGCATCATACGTATCTATAACCGCAGTTCAAAATATATGAACTTCATATATTCATCGTATCTGATTTATCATCACGGGTTTATTACTAATCAACTTAACGGCCTGCTCCCAGTTGGCTTGTTAGCTCAATTGGTAGAGTGCTGCACTAGTATCGCAGAAGTCAGTGGTTCGAATCCCGTACAGGTCTGATTTTTTTCAGGTCTGATTTTCGCTATTGCATAAATAGCGCTCTCTACTGCGAGGATCGTGCATCATACATATGTTATTTGCATATGTTTACTTAGAGTGTGCCGATGATGTATGTTTTACTTGCTGCAATAATCAACTTAAGTTGCCATGTCAAGGTTTGTTATTCCCTCAACGGATAACCCACCATTTGTGGCAACAGCCCTCGAATTTTACTTAAAATTATGAAGAATATTTTTCGCGCCACACGGCTTTATTTTGCTTTACACTGCTCAACTTCTCCATCATTTGTTCTCAGAGGACTTTCCTTTCTCGCTATATCTATGTTTGGGATTCCAGTAACTATTTTGTTACTTATTATTATGTTCTTGACAGTGTGTTATGTCGCCTCTGTAACATCTCCCTGTTCTACCATTGCTATAACCCAGCTGAATTACCGTGCTGAAAGTTTTAAGTCAAAAGTAGTCCTTGCCCTTGGTAATGAAGTACTATACTTCACTGCTGTGGGTTTCTGGGACGCCATGATCTGAGCCAGCCCACCCCCTCCCCCAGTCTTTCAGATAAAACTCCACCATACTTGCCCTGTTTCATTCTTATCTTTTAATATTTAGCGAAGAGCAATAGCTCCTTTACTAATAAATAGCAGGAACTTGGCTTAATGCTATATAGACTTTACAAAAAGAAAATTGTAGTCACAGGAGAGGAAACTAACCGTGAGTCTATTTCTTCACATGTGGTGGTCATTCCAAAGGAGCTTTTCGACAGAGCATGCGCGAAGCTTATGCCTAAAGTAAAGATGATTTGCAAATTGCTGTTAAAGATGATTTTTTCCCTCGGCTTTGTTAGGTTTGTCTTATTCTCTGTTGAAAACAGTGTTAATGCTGAACCTGCTATAAGAATTCTGCTAATATTAGTGAGTGAGTCATTGCCCAAAATAATTGAGATCTTTAGTTCCCCAAGGCACAAAAATATTGAAGCTATTGTCCTAGAGGAAAAGGTTCGTAAAATTGTTGATTGCTACAACAAGAGCATCACAGTTCCGACTTAGTTTGAAGGGATGATTTAACATTGCACACTATAGATGGCCAGTTTTGTCTTACAGCAATGTATGAAGTGTCTGGTCATAGACTTTCGCTCACCATTGAAATAGGGATGATATTGACAAACAATGATTACAGAGTGCAAATTTGTAAGGGTTCATTTTATTAACGCAAAGAAAGAGAGAAAAGAAGACGGCAAAAAAGGATAGAAATAGAGAAATATGAAAGAGAAAACTAAATAGATCTAAGATGCGCTATCGATGATTTCATAAATATAATTTTCTGAAAAGGTTAAAAAGAAGACACTTTCGAGAGTAATATGCGCATAGTTTACACAAAATGAATAACAAAACTGGTAAACTATCATATGGGTTGATTTTAAACCAAAAGATTAGAGTCAACGTTAACACGTATTTAGTCGATTTACCTATCAGCTTAGATAACATTGTATGTAGACACATAACCAACTGCATTTTGAAGTAAGAGTGCTAAGCGTCAGCAAAAGAAAACCAATCACATTGTAATATACAGTTTTTTGGGTAGATAAACATGGTGGTTGTGCCATGATGAGCTTTGCAAAGAACTTTGCAATATCTGTAAATAATAATTTTAATTTTTTTTCTATTTTTTTTTTATTTCTTTTATAATTTTCATCTCTTGATATAATGGTTAAACTTTTAGGCCCAAAGATTGATCGGAATTATATTTCTCCTCACAATATTCTCAGGAGTGAAAGTCATGAGAATCTAGGAAACGATCACTACAAAGAGACCTCACTGATGTTGAAAACATTCTTGAATTTTTGGTCCTGAGAAAGTGTATGTAGACAACGTGGAGAATTTATTAGTTGATTAAAGGGCTTAAAGACTTCAACTTGATAAGTTGTTCCTATGAAAACTTATTTATCTAATAATCGATGAGGTGGAGTAAATCAACGCTTTAAATGTTTCCTCCAAGGCTTAATAACAGTAGTTTCACAAATAATCAGCATTTTTTTTCCTACAGATTTTTTTAATGTTTTAATTGTAAAAGTAAACCAAAAGTTGTGTTCCTTTAATATTATATTCTAGTACAAGTTCCACAGTTATTAGTTATAAACCACATTTTGTAGACAGTATACTTAATTTTAATTCCTTGTGTGAAATACTGTAACAGAGAAAGCTTTGAAGGATTTGAAAATGCTAAGGAATGTAACGCATGTTTGTTTGCATTATAAGGACGGTGAGGATGACCACGTGAATTGGGAACGTGTCATACTAAGATTGCATTTGAATAATTATGTTCTCTGGATATTTGAATAAAATAAGTTCATTTATAAATATAGTTTGTGTCTGACACTAACTCTATTGTCAGTTTAGGACTCCTTCAAACACCACACCACCAAAAGCAAACAAAATAAAATGGGGTAGATGAAGATAAAGAGAGAGAGGGTGTTATGTCTGGCAATAAATCTCGCCGACAAAAACCTGACCTGTTAACAACAAAGCAACTAAATGCATAAAACCTTGAATAAATGCTCAAAGAATAAGGGAAGTGCGGGAGGGAAGTGATATATAGAGAGGGACGGAGGGATGGGGGTAAGGAGATGGGAGGGATAAATTTTGCGAATGCAATTTCAGATGTTGATATGAGTTGAAATGAAATGAAATGAAATGAAAAGGCGATTCGAAAGCAAAAACGCAATACAATTGTTTCTAATTGACAGATAAACACACTGTTAGAGATCAACTGAACTACACACAATTCAAGTCGAGTTGTCTGCAAGGACCCGGATCGATGATATTATTTCCTTTTTCTTTTTTCGTTAATTAATATTGTTTAAAATATCCTTTCTAAAAAGTCAGTAATAACACAAGTGCATCTTGCATCGGGTCACAACCAATACCTATGTAGCAATTCTTCCCAGTCTCCTTCAGAAACACGCTCTCGCTTTGCGATGCCATCACAACGTGTCTAGCTTCTCAAGCCAGCCCAGCGTCACGAGCCATTTTGTAGAAGATTCCCTGTTGAGTCAACAGTGCTTGTGGAGTGTCAAACTCCATCATGAAACCTTTATCCAGCACCATGATCCTACAAGAGAAAACAGGGAACTCAAACATCACTATTAAGATCTCTGTCCTTAAGAAGAGAAAATATAACACATAAATTATAGTTTTCATCCAAATGATATGCGACCTGAAGATTCCCATTTCCTGAGTATCACCTTGATGGGAGGAAACCGAAAAAGCCATAGGCAAGAAATGAGAATTCAGCTGAATTTCCATGAAGCAATCTACAATATTAACCACTGAATAAGCCTGGTGGATCATGCATGCACGCAGCTTCTGACGATCCTAGAGTAAGAACTGTGAAGAGTAGGCACGGTTAAGTACCCCCTATTGTCACACCTGCCAAAACTGGGCATCAATAGTCCCTTTTCCAGTTATGGGCTTGGTGGCCAAGCCTTTGAACAGGAGTGAGGCTAAGGGTGACCCTGTTGTGATAGAGACCTGTATCTAGTTAGCATGATAACAAAGTAATTTGCATTTGAAAAGCAGCAACATCTCTATCATAACAAGGTCACCCTAAGCCTCACTCCTCTTCAAAGGCTTGGCCACCAAGCCCACAACTGTAAAAAGGACTATTGGAGTGTCAGTGTGCTGTTTACAAGGCAGTTGGTATCTGTCAAGATACTATAGCTGTGGTTGAAAATCTCCTCTTCTAGACTAGACTAGAACCCAAGGGAGTTGGCCAGCGAGCGAGTTTTTCCAATACGTCTCCCTTCATCATTTCACTCCCGAAAAAAGTTCCATCTTTACGGCATCAAGATATGAGAAGACAAGTGGCGGGGGCAAAGAGAAATATCAACTGGGGAGTATTGTACCTTGTATAGTCCATGATGGTGTTGAGCCTGTGAGCAATGGTGAACACTGTGCGGTCGGCGAACTCTTGCCGGATCGTCTGCTGGATGAGTTCATCAGTTTCCAGGTCCACTGCGGCCGTGGCTTCGTCTAGAACCAAGATCTTACTTTTACGGAGCAGCGCACGCGCTAAGCACACCAATTGCCGCTGACCAACACTGAAAGAATGACACAAATTGCCAAATATCGAAGGATATTAAGAAAAGCTGATCTGAAAAATCCCAACATTTCTGCTGAGTGCTGAACTCCAGATACAGTAAGGTTTGTGTACACGAAGATACAAAAATCACTTCCATATCAAAGGCTTTAGACTTTACTTCGTTTTTAAGCAGTGGACTTGAGAAATGGAAATAGCCTTTTTCTTAACTGAGAGAAACGGAAGACAGGCTGAGAAAATATGACATAGCTTGTAGTTTTAAAACTCAGCCACAAAGGCAAAAGAGACATGCCGATGTTCGTAGGGTCGGAGATAACTCTTCCTCGGAATTTCAGGCGTTGTTCGAATCTGTCATTCTAGGTTTATATTTACCAATTGTTACGGCCGCTGGTTGCTTTGCCTTCGGCCAGTAAGTTTCCCAGGATCCCATGGGGGCGGAAAGTGAGCACAAGGTCGAAGAAAGAAAGTGGTGTTGATCTTTAGCAAAGCAAAGTTTATGTTTATTGGACTCAACACCAATTGTGTCAAACTAAATACCTCAAATTTTCGCCTCCTTCAGTCACGGGATGTAAAAGGCCCTCTTCCAGTCCTGACACAAAGTTCTTCAAGTGACTCATCTCTAAAATTGTCCAAAGCTCCTCGTCCGTGTGACTGTCAAACGGATCCAAATTGACACGTAATGTTCCAGAAAACAGCACTGGATCCTTCAGTAAACAACAACAAAATCAGAAAAAAACTGTGATTTAACCATAACTGAATTATACTTCATTTACAATAACAATAAGAGTGATAATGGTTATGATGACATCACCGATGAAGATGACGTCATCAATGATGTCATTTATTACGATGACGTTCTTGATGACAACAGAGATAACGAAGGGGATGCTAACGATAGGCAGTGCGTAGCAGAAAATGTAATTTAAAGATCCTGGCTTCTAATGTAACAGTTTCTATTTTCCGGAAAGTCCTACTGTACAACCGAAATTCCTCAAGAAACAATCGGCAATATATTTAAAAAATATTTCATCAGTGATATCAAAGCAAGAGATCAAAACGCAATCTCTTGTGTCAAAGCCTCAATAGCTTGTCACCCTCAACTTTTGTCAACATAGCGACATAGGTTCATTGATCTACGCTCGCTATGCAGGGCTCTATATATTACCCAAATATATTTGCCTACCTGTGGAATAATAGTGAGCCGTGACCGCAGATCCTGAAGTCCAATCTTGGCGATATCCACACCATCGATGACAATCCTTCCACCTGCTCTCTCAAGAATACGAAACAAGGCTAAAGTAAGAGTTGACTTGCCTGCACCTGTGCGCCCAACGATGCCGACCTGAAATGTAAGTAAACATCGTAAGTAAAAACGAAAGAAAGGTTTCCGTGATAAGTGCAGTTGTCACTGGAAATCTTGTCTCGATAGTATTAGCGGAAAAAAAAAAGGGAAAAAATGGCAACCGGAAATTATTGAAGGATGAAGGCTTTCTATTGACCCCTTCTCCGTTTTCTCGCGATCTCAATTAAATAGTAAATGAAAATAAAACACTTTTTGTGTTAAAGTAAATAACGCTAATTCACTCCGTGTGTATGATACATTTGCTGCGTGTTTATGATATCTCCACCGGGATACAAAAAGATCGCAAACCATTAGCTATGAAACTGTCGAATTTCTCGGTACATATATGCTGTCCTCCTTTAGTTGGACAGCATGTTATTAACACACCTTCTCTCCAGGTTTAATATCACAGTTGATCTGTTTCAGCACAAGAGGTAAACCATCTCTGTATTTTAAGTCAAACTCTTCTATGACGATGTTTCCCGCCTCGGGCCATTCCTCTGGGGGTCGATTATCTGGAACAATCCACTCAGCCTGAAAAAGCATCCATACCATAACGCAACAGTATATAGAAACACATCCAAGTAAAGATATGATACTCGAGGGTGAGGTACAATTTTGAAATTTTCATGATCCGTTTGGTCACTTTATTGAACGTTTTAATACCAGACGAAACATAGCCATGATTATCTTCGATAAAACAGTAGGAAAATTTTACACAAGGCAGGGAGCTCTTCCCCCAACAGTTAAAAGATCAACCAAACCTCAGTCGGCGTCTCTGAGTATTCCTTGACTCGTTCCACCGATACAATGTTCGTCTCCAGGTCACTGCTCATTCGTACCATCCAGTTAAGCGTTTGGGTAACCTTGTAACAAGAAAAGCGTGCTACTGTTTAAAGATTTTTAAAAATCTTTTTTAAGAATTTTTTTTTTAGCTGGACAATTTTAAAATGTATGAAAGCGATCCTCGCAGTAAAAAACCCTACTTTTGTAGTAGTGGAAACAAGGCCTGAAAAAATTTCAGGCCCGTAAGGGATTTGAGCCCATGACCTTTGCGATAGCGGTGCAAAGTTCTACCAACTAGTCTAACAAGCCAACTGAGAGATGATCGTTATGTTGGTTCGTATTAAACCCGTCGAAGTGATAAAAATCAATGAATTTTGAACTTATGAAAATCCTATTGTTCAGTTTCTTATTTAGCTTTGTATCTTAAAATTTGTACTTGACCCAGTGTTGATTTGCTTCGATACGTTTGTTTGGTTCAAGCAGATCACGACTTTCGCTAGTTCCCAAGACCTGCATGGAAACAAGCGACCAATAAGGTGCTAATCGGAAAACTCAAATAAAAGACAAACCAACTGCCAGAGACGCTGGATAGATAGCACTGCATGAGGATTCCAGAACAGTACAGCAGCACTTCAGGACATTCGCTTTAGAATTGTTCCCATGAAACGATTGCAAAACAATCAGATATCAATGGCCACTATTGTCACTTTTTTATGATTTAGCACCACGACAGTCAACTAACCACTAACCTGCAAGGCATACGTAACGGACAAGCCGACGAGACCGCTTTGTAAAGAATTGCGGCTCACGACAGCGAAAACAGCGGCGAAAAAGATCATCAAGTTACCAATAAATTCCAGACGAATAGCGAGCCACCTGAAAGGAAATATTTAAATAAATTCACGTGGATTACTGGAGAGAGGGAGGGAGGTAGTGATTGATTCACTGTGTGAATAAACAGCTGAATAGATTGAGGAATGAGTGAAATAATGAATAAGGGAATTTTATTACAACCATCGCTTTCTTTCAGATATATAAGAACTAAAAGTTTTCATCGAAAAAAAGGGAAAGTGGTTCGGATTGAAAAATTAGCATAGAACACACGAAAACCACAAAGTCCTGACATGAAAAACGGTCTAGGAAGTACTTACTATACTTCCGCCATCACTATAGTCACCTGTTAGATGATATTGAAGGGTAGTAGGACGCTTGGTTCTCATCTACAATGGCGTAGCTGCCTTGTATGAAGCGTTGCTGCTGAGCAAAGGCTCGGATGGTGGAGGTTCCGTTAATGGTCTCCAGGAAATTGTTGTATATTGGTGATCGACTGACAGACTCAATTCTCTTCAGCTGACGTGAACTTGCCACGTATATTCTCTGCAAAAAGGAGAACAGTTTACTTTTACTTAACAACTGCTCGCCAAAATGGAGGTGGCTGGTGGTGCTACTTAGTCACTGACACTGAGGTGAATAGTTTTTTAGTACAAACTAAAACAGTGAGATAACAATACTGACATTGCGAAAAAAGATGATTTAACTCCTTTATTCCTACAACGATTACAACATTTTCGGGCGCAAATCCCGCAAGAGATGAATACCAAAGGATATTCGGAGTTCGAGTGGCCAATTAGTACGCGCCTTCAACGCTATTCACTGTTTTAGTATATACTAGTATATTCACTGTTTAAGTATATACTAAACAATACCATTTCTTAGGATATCTCCAAAAGGATTGAAACCCGACTTCAACTGAAAGTTGTAACGTCTGGTTGTTTTGTTTTTGTTTTATTTTTAATCCAGCGAAGAATACAAAATAACTGATTACAATATTTCAATTGCTTGGTAACCCGGTTGCATCCCCGAGATGTTTTCCTGAGATGTATGGGAATGTTTCCCATGTTCCTTACAGACTAGTGATTACGATAAAGGTGATGCCAGTTTACGAGCCGTAGGGATTATCTCCCGTAGCGCTTCGTAAGTTTTCCCTCACAGTTTTCCGACAACAAGTTACACTTCTGGGATGGAAGAGGCACCGTAAAGGTATGATGTCCCACCACAGAACATAACACAATAACCTGTGACACACCTGTATGAAAACATAAAGCACTCCCAGAGGGACAATGATAACCAAAAATATTGGTGTGGCGAAGCTTATCGTGAATATAGAGGCGATGACGGCGAAGAACGTCCTCAGGAACGATGAAACGCTCCTAGGCACCATATCATCAATGCCACTGATGTCCTTAGAGAAGCGGTTCATGATTCTTCCCTGTGGGGTGGTCTCAAAGAAAGACATAGGTGAGCGCATAATGTTGTCCAGCATTCTTTGATGAAGATGACGGGACGCTATTATCGTTCCAGTCGCCAGAGCCAAAGCTTGCAACAGCACTAACACGCACTGGGACACGCCTAAGGCACTGTAAACACCAAGAAAAAGATCGCGTTCGTCATCTGAGGTTACATCTGTGGAGCTCCACCTGGCGAGCCAAATACCCGAAGAGACCGAGGCAGCTTCTGCCAAAATTAAGAAAAGTACGACGCAAATGGAGAGGGGAACTGTGAGGGACTTTGCGTAAGCCCAGAACACTTTCATTTTCACCTGAAAAAAAAAGAATGTTAAGATTTATTACCTCCAGCGAAAACTTGGTTTATCATGTAGATCTTCAAAGGTTTTATTCTAAATTCAAGACTTTTTCCCGACTTTTTCGAAACCATGACAATTTATGACAAGGCGATTATCGAGTCTTCTTACGTTGGAAATACTCCGATAGTACTCGCAAAACGCTGGGCCAAATGATCTACATAAATTCAGCTAACGGCTTACATGTTAACATCTTCTTTGCCGTAAAATTAAGATCATGTGAAGTTTCCTTTGGGATAATAACATGTCAGCCTAATTCGTCTTTTCTACAAGAACTTTATCTCTTTTTAATACTCTTTCCAGATATTATTGACAAGTTTGCAATTCTCTTCAAACTCGAAGAGAATTGCAAACTTCCACAACGAAACCAGTCACTAGACATTTTAAATTACCTAATCATTCTAAGCAACATATGGCAATCCGCGGTCTTTCCTTACACTTAGGTAGCACTGAAAGCTGTAAAAATCTTGAACAAAAGCTAATCTTTAAAACCGGCAGTCTAAATCCCGCAGGGATCAACGAACGCTTTTCATTCCACTAATTTACTCTTGTTTTTCTCGGTTCCATGTTCCCACCAATAACGCAGCTCCATTTTCTGCCTTTAAAAGCACACACAACCCACAATTCCTCTATTCGCTCCGACGAAAAGCAAACGCTCGAAACGTCAGCTTTTGTAATCGTTACGGTGGCCAATTTACCATTTCAACTTTGTTGATATATCCAAATTATTTCGTTACTCCCACCGACGCAGCCCCAAACAGTTTCTTTCGAAACTATCAGCCTTTCTTCAAACTCTGTTTGAAGCCTGTGTATAATTATTTGTTTCCTTTGACCTTAATGTGTCCTTCTTTAGCAAATCAAGTTGATGCCAAAAGAATCATCTGAACATAAATCTTACCCTTCCAGTTTGAGATTTCTCTTCTTCAATCATCCTGTCAGCCTGCTCTTGATCTGGTCTTGTAAACTGACAGTCTAAATCTGCAGTGTCCACCGTGATCACCGACATACTCTCTGCTCGTTTCAGACGTTGGACGTCTGGACGAGTACTATGACTTTCAAGTCTCTCAAGGCTCATTCTTGAACCTGAATGTCCATCTATTTCCTCCATGTCTTCGATAACTATCTCTGGAGTAGGGTCTTCGGCTATACCGAGAAAACAAATGAAATTAATTGTTTCCATCCTGTTGATGCATAATTGTATAGTCATAGAAATTTTGTCCATAGATATGGTGGCCTATTTCAATAACAAACTCTCTGAGGCTCAACTGGAAGAGCGTCTGATAAAAAAAAAAACAGAAAGTCTTAGTTTAAATCCTAAGAAAGGACGTTTTTTTTGTCACAAAGTTGCGACAAATCTCTAAAATCTCCTTTTAAAATGAGTTGAGTGGTTGACATTCTGACGTTTTTCGGGACTTAAGCGTTTCTTCCAGTTCAAAATCGCGAGGGGGAGGGTCGAGAAAAAGGAGGCGAAAGCAAAGCGAACTGGGAAAGAGAAGAAGGCAAGAGAAGAGAGAGGGAAGGTAAAGAGAGGAGAGAGGGAAGGCAAAGGATATGATACAGAGGTCACAAGAATAGAAGGGCAAGAACATGGTGTGGGAGTGAAGAACGAGAAGAAAGAGGAGAAAGAGGAGAAAGAGGAGAAAGAGGAGAAAGAGGAGATGATGAACAAGGAAAAGAAGGAAAAGGACGAGCACGAGCAGGGTCTGGGTCTGCGTCTGCGGCAGCTGAGTACAGGAAGAAGAATGTAGAAGTAGAGGACGGGTAGAAGGATCATAACAACCACAGCTCGGCGTTTTACCCACCATACTCAAGCTTGGTCTGTTCCTCCGTGGCATATGTCTTCAAAAACTCGGCAAAAGCGCCCTTGTTCTTAATCAGCTCGGTATAAGTGCCGACCTGCGTAAACAGAATGTTCAGTTGCTGTAGTCATCTGTCACTCTACTGCGAAGCCCACATGACTCAAAATTTGTGATATCCATCGTATGAAGGCGCTGGAAGATGTTAGAAAACATACAAAAAAACAAACAAACCTCTGATATTCTGCCATCTTGTAAGACAATGATCTGATCCACTTGGGGAAGGAAGGCAATCCCGTGTGTGACAAGGATACGTGTCTAGTGAAGGCGACAACACAAATATAGAATTTGATTACATTTAAAGGAGAGAGAATCTTTTTGAACATTCTGTCCTTTCCTTTCGATACTTGCCACTGGTTAGAAAGATAAGTCTGCTACGAAAGTATAGGTTTTATCGGAGTTCGATTTCACTTATTTCACCCATAAAGCCATCCAGTCACTAGATCTACTTGAAATGACTTGAAATGATTACTATAATTTTTTAATAAGTCCACGCTACCACAATGTTTGGTATAGATCGTCTTCATGATGGCGGGTATGATAACTGCGTGTATACAAATTTGCTATCTTGCCCCACACCCCCATCTTACTCCTCTCTCCCTCCCCTCCCATTTCGGAGGGAACTTACAAAAACAGCCACAACACACAACATAATTGTTTTTCTTTAAATCATGTAACTTTTTTAGCCTTTTAAGTCAAGATCTGTCTCTATAAAACCGGGGTACACTAAGTGCATTTCGGTAAAATATCTCTTGAAACACCCTTCCAGAGATCTCCTCCCTTAAAAACACAAGAAAAAGAAACATAGAAACAAACAAACAATGAACAAATAAACTAACAAGCCAACTATCTGACAGACTCGCTCGCTTACCAACTAACCACTGCACGTACTGGTCAGCTACCTAGCTAACAAACCACTTTAAGTAACTAAGCCTTTACCACGCCATTTTGGTCTCACACTCACACAGTGACGCAAAATGAACTGACCTTCTTTCTAAGCTTCCCCCTTGGACCTATGACCTTATCAAATATGTGTTTTCCAACATGTGAGTCCACAGCACTGAGTGGATCGTCCAACAAGTAGATATCAGCATTGAAGTAAACAGCACGGGCCAGGCTTACACGCTGTTTCTGTCCACCACTAAGGTTTATACCCTAAAAAATGAGAGCAGTCTGCATTTTTATTTATTTTTTTTTTGTTGGCGAGAGTGAATAAGCCTGCTTGTAGGCCGTATTTTGAGTTTGCAGGTGCGAGAATCAGCGGGGTGAACTCTCGGTCACCATATTGGACGGGTGGAAGATTTGAGACGAGTGACAAAGCGAAGGGGAGGGGCAAAGGGGAGGGGCGAAGGGGAGAAAGACCGCGGTTTTTCTGGTTATACTCCCATTCCCCCCCTTCCCCTCGCTTTGACACTCGTCCCAAATCTTCCACCCGTCTAATATGGCGACCGCAATGAATCTCTCGCTTGAAAACACAAACTATCGCTGCAAGCAGGCTAAGAGTAAACTGAAAAGCGCATGAATGTCTTCCACTCATTTCAGTGGCACACTTTACAACGACTACGTAGTAAACTAAAACATGTGAAAGAAAACAATTCATGTACAGAGAGTCTATTATCACAGGAAATAATAAAAGTCTCGATAATAAAAGAAAGCCATGTTTACGACTTTAAGTAATGTGGCTAGAAAAACGTTTTGTTAATTTTACCCTTTCGCCAATCTCTGTGAGATCTCCACCGGGCAGGATGTCGAGGTCAGTCTGTAGTGCACACGTGTAGATTGTCTTAGCGTAACGTTTGGATTCAAAAGTTCTTCCAAATAAAATGTTCTCCCTTAGGGTTGCATTCTGGATCCATGCTTGTTGAGGTACATAGGCCACTGATCCCTAAAGAACAAAGCAACGTTTACAATATGCACTGATGCACTGGTCGAATTTAGATTCCTGTAAAACATAACATGACAATCAATCGAGAATTTTCTTTTTTGCCCAACTTCTCGCGCCTTAAATTATTGGGAAACATGTCAGTCTGTAACTTTCAATACGGACTTGGAACTCAGTTGAAAAGATGTATATATCCACCTTGACATATACTCTTCCATCCACTTTCTCAGTTTCCCCGAGAAGAGCTGAGAGCAGAGTAGATTTTCCACAGCCAACTTGACCAACTACGGCAACCAAAGAACCACTCGGAATGTTGACATTAATACTGTGAGAAAAACAACAACAGATTCAAAATAAGTAATGATATTTACTATAAAGCTGGCTCAGCGAGCGGCTGAGATAGAGCAAATCCTGTTTTCTGACCGCTTACCGGAGGCATTTCATCTTGCTAGTTTAGGATTGCCCGTTTTGATCCCGTGAATACAAAAAAGAAAAAAAAAAAATGTGTTTGTGGCCGATTTTCAAACTTCGTAAAATCTCGGCAAATGTTTGTTTTCTGGCAGTTTTGGCAAAAAAATAGCACCAAAAACGCAACCACGAGGGTTTTTTGAATTTACTCTGCAATTTTTGGGTACGTAAACGTTTTGCTACATAACAATCCCTGTCCTTAGCAGGGTTTTTCTGGTCAAGTTCGCAACTTATTAACCTCGCTCTGTTTTTCAAACAAGTGTATTTACTTCTTCCTTAGTCAATAACACAGGCAGGGGTTGGAGGGCTGATCTTTCTTTAAAAATAAAAGATGGAAAAAGGAAACAGCAACTCACTCTTTTAAAGCTGGTTTGCTGCTCTTGTCCCAGCTGAATGTTCCATTGTCAACGTGGATGTCTTGTGTGCTAACTACAAATTATGAATCGCACAAGGAGTTACAAAAATCAAAATAACATTGTGGACATGACTATAAAAAGGGCAATTTTAGTGGTGACTGCCTCCGACGAAGGGCTAACGCTCGAAACGTCAGCTTTTGTAATCGTTACGGTGGCCAATTTACCATTTCAGCTTTGTTGATATATCCAAAATATTCTGCAACACTACCTTCTAGCATCTTTATGCAATCTCTAGTTCTCTTCAAAGCTATAAAGAGTGTGCCCTACCAATAGCCACATGCAGTCTTTCACCGTCTATTCTTAAGTTATTTAATTCGGGTCTAGCTGGTTTCGGTAAAGCTTTACCCCACAGGACAAGAAAACTCGCGCCTCCATCTCTTGGTCCTCTTATGCTACAGAGACCGAGATCAGTTTTAGCGGGATGTGCCACTCGGCTCGATTTCTGACTTTACGTTTACCTTTTACGACACTTATCCGAGTAGCGCTCTAAAGATTGTTAACACTCACTGTGTTCCGGCATGGTCTTCACCACATTCTCTGAATCAAGTTCCTCCAGGAAAAGGAATTCTGTCAGGCGCACGATGGAAACTCGTGCCTAGCGATGCAGGAAATGAATCAATCAACACTGAACAACAACTACACCCACAATAGCAATGGTAAAGATTGCGATTCTGTTGACCACATCGCGTGACTTTGAAAGAAACGACGTAGCTGGCGACATTTATGGGGGTTCACGGGAAGTCTTAAGGCTTAAACAGCTCACGACAAAACGGGAAATGCTTCTCTCACTTTACCCGGCCTCTGACCACTGAAGCTCTATTGAAAAGCACTAGTTCTTGGCAAATGATAGCCTAACACAGATCGCAAGACTGGGAATTTCCTAGCTATGGCAATTAAAACAGATGCAACTTAAAGCACTGCTACTGTAAACTCCAAAGGAAAGTTTATCAGCAGATAAAAGACAACAATTTGAGCAAATATCTAAATACCTGGATCAAGCTGATGATCACATTTGGAAACATGACGAGCGGAAAGCGTAAAATGTTGAAGAGTGAAATTGCAACAAAAGCTTTAGATGCAGTCAGTTCATTGCCAGTCATTACATAGATGGCAAAGGTAGCTAGGGAAACCTGAAAAGCGAAATAGTGCAAAGTAAGTAAAAGTGATATAAGCCCTTCGGAGCGCGGTTTGGTTTTTGGGCGTGCATTTCTCATGATAACTGAAATATTCGCCGGGCTTAGTGTCACGCTTGAAAACGCAACCTACAGTGTAACGCCTGCAAGCAGGTGAACAAGAGGAATGTCCTCGTGGAATGTCCGCTACATGTACTTTCATTGTATCATTAGGGGCTTTAAGCAAACCACAACGGCTACGGCAACGAGAACGTCGAAAAACAATAGATCTAATTGGCAGAACAATAGCCCAGCACGTGCGTTTTAAAGCTTTGTACATTTCTTAGCCGTCCTTTGCAAAACAACAACGTGAAATCACCAAAATCTGCGTCGTCTGCGAAGCGAAACCGCGGTAGCAAATTATTTTAATTTACATTTGGAACTCAACGCTGCTTTTATGCGTAATGTTGAGTTTGAGGTCTGGCGCCCTATGAGACGGTAAACACATACAGCCATTTTGGAAATTCTAACTAAAAGTAGAAACTCATTTTTTAATCGACGTCTTTTGTGGCGTTGCCGTCGTGACTGCTTAAAGTCCCTAATATTATCATTGTTAATTTTATCGTTACCTCTTGTGTATTACTCACCAGAAATGGTGCGCAAGTGAAAGTAAAGGCGAATGACGCATTCAGGTAAGAGAAATTCCTCAAATGACGCAGCTCCGTTTTCCGCACTTTAGAAACCATTTCCATAAATGACGTTTCCCAAGCATAAAGTTTGAGGACCTAGGGGGAAAAATTGGGTTAATAAATTTGACTATACAAGTCACAAAATTGGTTTAAAATAGACACGCATTGTTGCGGGTACATTGTTTAACCCTTGAGCAAAATTGTTAAATCTCGAACCGAAGTCGAGCTGTTTACTACATTTATGATCGTTCTCTCGACAAACTTAGTGGTTTATATAGCCGTTAAACTGATAGAAACTGCGGTTTTTTGTTTTAAACAAATAGCTACAGCTTTATCAGTGTAATAAACGAACGAATCAGAGTGCGCATAATACCTTGGTTATTCTATAAACTTTTCCTTTGACATTTCCCCATGTTTACGTAAGAAAGTGCGATCTGCTCTCTTTGCGGAAAATTTGCACAGTTTTGCGTAATTACCGAATATTTTCCTCGACTTCGAGATGCACGAATTTGATCATCGCGGCAACTGGGAACGTTAAAAATGCCTGAACATGCACGGAAAACAACAGCCACAAGTGCAGAGGTTTCATTAATGCTTTTAGCAGAAGGGCGACTGGTTTTCACAGACGGGCAAAACTTTATAGCTGAACTTCTTCATCAAACAAACTTTCCTCTTGATGGGCAAAACCTTCCTCACGACTGGTCAATTTGACCGGTGCCCACCCCCCCACCCCTTCAATAAAACCCCTGCAGTAGTGTAACATTTTTAGTCATCACTTCAAATTTAGGAGTGACTCTCTACTTGTCTACCTTAATTCCATTTAAAATCTCATTCATCATTTTGATTCGTTTATCCTTGGCTCCCATTTGTTTCACCTGCAAAAAGAAACGAATACAGAGTAAGTTAACCTTTAGATAAAGCTACACTGTAAAATTGTATCCAAAAAAAAAAAAAAAAGAAACAAGAATAGCCCCATTTCATGTGATAATATATATGGGTTATTGACCAAGCATGACGTCAAGATGGCTGGATATCGGTCGCGTACTGTACCTGAAGCTTTCGCGAAAGTCGCGACACAAGAACATTGGAAGGTATCAGTAGCAGCATAACGCCAACACCAGCAAGAATTGATGGGCCCATTGTATTGTACAAGAAATACAACGATACAATAATTTGAAGTGGACCAGACCACAAGATGTTCACGTAGGTAAGGAGATCCATTAGTCGCTGTGCATCAACCGACATAAGGTTCACCATTTCTCCCGCGGTTGATTCTTTACGTGAGGTGTTGTTCAGGAGGAGTGCCTAAAAGGTAAGACAAGAAAATGTTAGGAGCCGGGAAATTTTGGGGTTGGTGAGGTTAGTCAACAGAAAGAAAGAAAGGCTCATCTGGAAAGGCTCATCTAGAAAGGCTCACCTAGAAAGGCTCATCTAGAAAGGCTCATCTAGAAAGGCTCATCTAGAAAGGCTCATCTAGAAAGGCTCATCTAGAAAGGCTCACCTAGAAAGGCTCACCTAGAAAGGCTCATCTAGAAAGGCTCATCTAGAAAGGCTCATCTAGAAAGGCTCATCTAGAGAGGCTCATCTAGAAAGGCTCATCTAGAAAGGCTCATCTAGAAAGGCTCATCTAGAAAGGCTCATCTAGAAAGGCTATTTATAGACATTTTTAACCAGATACCAGTGACGTTGATCATTTTCGCGTAACTGAAACTTAATTTTATTCACAGTTTTATGCTAATCCAACATTTCATAACTTTCTTTTCGCTCGACCTATCCCCAGCTGTATTCTTATTGTAATTATAGTTTGTAGATATACCTTGTAAGAATATTTTTATAAGTGTAAATAGAGGATATTACATGGCCGCTTGGGGATACGAATTTTATCTTCGAGTGCTGAAAGTATCTCTCACTCGTTCGCTGCGCTCACTCGTGAGAGACACTTTCAGCACGATACTAAAAGATACTTTCAGCAACAATAGTAAAAACTAACAATAGTGTTTACTATTGTTAGTCTTATTCATACCTACACTGTCTAAAACTTCCTTTCTTTACATGTATTTTGTTACTTAACTTTGTTTTATAAATGTAGTTTGAGGGCCACTAGTTACTCAGTTGAAGCACTGACCCGTGTTACCCTCGTTAAATAAAGTTGATAATTAATAATAATAATAATAATAATAATAATAATAATAATAACAAAAGTAGCTTTTGGGTTCTTATACTCATAGTTGCGCGTTGCTTCTAAAACCGTAATAAGTACCAGCTGAATGGGTTTTGTGACTCATAAGCTGATTTCATTTTAACTTCACATAACATGGATATCACTTCATACTTATGTGCCCATTTTTTACAACAGGTATTTGCGAGTGGTGACACGAGGTGTGCGTGCTTGGCGCGAGTAATACGCGGGAACTACACGCGAGTCACGCACGTGCAATTCTGCAATACACATAAGTGGTACAGTACCTTTGAATACACCATGCCTATAACAGCTGTTCTAATCTTCATCCCAAGCACTGTGACGATGTGAAAGTACTGCTGGAGGCAAATAGACTGCACTAATGCAACTACAAACATGCTGACGCCATAGACGTACCCACGCCATGTTTCAGTGTTATCTTTATCTTCAATAAAACCTATTAACAACCTGAAATGAATGAATAGATAATAATTTTCATGGGTTGACAAATGACAGTTCATTTTTAAGCCACAGCTTAATGCTACTGGACTGCAATTTTCCATTGTCCTAATTTTTCAAAAATGCTTTTAACCCCCTTACTGCCAAGATATGATTATTAATAACAAATTTCCTTGTAAATTAGCAGGGCTCGACACTAACTTTTCAACCTATTAGTAAAGTGGGTAGCGTCATATTAGATGTTACGACAATGCCAGTTTGCTTAAACTAGCCAAACTGGCTAGTGGAAATCGAAAGCCACAAGTCAAAACTGAATTTCTACTAGTCTACAGCTAGTTGGCTACCGTTAGTGCGGAGCCCTTAATTAGTTTTGAGAATTTAGTGTTAGAAAACAACTTTACATGATAACTATGAGTATATTCTCATTAGACGTTTGCTGGAGAATGTATGGATATTGTAGGGAAAACTTACAAGTTAATCACTTCCGGGAGTTAACGGGTTAAAAATAAGATCGTTTCTTAATATTTCTCCTCTAAAAATAAGAAAAAAAAAGGTTATCAACTTACAGACAGCTAAATTACCTTAATAGTTCAGGTTGTACAAACTGAATGCAGTCATTAAGCACTTTAAAAACAAATGCCAGTAGAAGTTTATCCCAGTAAAGCGCAAACATGATTCTTGTTAGGTATGGTCTCTTTTCTTTGTTTTTCTTCTCGGAGGAAAACTTGACATCTTCAGCATCATTTGGTTTTAGCTCAGCTTTTTCATTGTCAGTGGGCTCTGTGGTTTGAGAACTTTCTGAAGCTCTGAAGCAAAACGTTTTTCGTTATTATAAATCTCTTTGTGAGATAAACCATGATAATTTTATCACTTTCGCTGATTGTGAAAAGTAATCTGCACTTCTTGCATTAGTTTTACATTGTTCTGCTTTGTTATTGGTCAGCAAAACTTACGTGCCCTCTCAGCCAATCAGATGCAAAACTAAAAGCAAGCAGGACTGAGTCACTCTTAATTTCCTGCCCTTCAGTTGTCATTTTTAGCCTATTTTATCGGCAGAGTTTCCAACGGCTCACTGTGACAACTTCCTCAGAGTTTGTTCTGAAAGTCCATCCCAATTATCATAATTATTCGATTTAGCACCCTCTGCGCTAAACAAAATTTTTTTGACCTTCAGAGGTGACCTCAAGGTAGGTACCTGTTCAATTTTTCCTATTTTCAGAAAATACTAATTGCAACAAAATTAATGATAACTACCCATAAGAAAACGTGAAAAAGTACCACAGGCAGTAAAATTAAATAAATTTAAACCGGTAAAACTATTTTTTTTTGGGGGGGGGAGGGGAGAAGAGGGAAGCAGGATTATTTTCAAGGATGGGTGCTTTTTGACTTTTCCTTTCTACAAGGGTGCCTATTTGAGGTGGAAGTTTATTAATTAATTACTGACAGTACTTTGATTTTGGGTATCATAACACTCTTTTGAAACAAACCATGACTGTCACAGTAGCTACAAATAATTTATTATCAACAGTTCTGCTACTCTTAAGCTGAAAACGAGACAAGGTTCCAGATCTCGTTACATGTACTTATCAATTTGCAGATCACCTTATAGAGCTTTCTGCTTCCTTCCACTTTTTGAGAAAAGGTGGAACAACTGCTGATGATCTGTTAGTTTTGTTCAGAGCCCATAAATCTGCATCTGTCAGAGGCCTCTTGAAACCTTTAAAAATCAAACTAGCAGGAATGTGTTAGAATTGGAGGAATTTCTCCAACACTCATTTAATTATCACCTTATCTAAAAAATAAAACCGCCTCCCGGTTAGCTCAATTGGTGGAGTGCTGGACTGTTGTACAGGAGGTCGTGAGTTCAAATCCAGCCGGACCAACACTCAGGGTCTTTAATTAACTGAGAAGAAAGTGCTGCCTTTGTAATAATATCTGCAAATGGTTAGACTTTCTAGTCTTCTTGGATAGGGACGATAAATGGAGGTCCCATCTCCTGCAGGGTTGGGGTAGGAGACGTTAATTTCCCACACACGAGATTACTGTGTGATGAATGTCCTCCCCGGGGTGGGATGGGTGGGTAAAAAAGGGGTAGGTGTGAATTGGAACGAAAGTTCTGTTCCTTTCTCCTGCCATTCCTGTGGTGAATGAATTAAACTTAAACTTAAACTAAACTAAACCTCCAGTGGGCCCTCAGTGATTATTATTTTCATGCTGATAAACTACTGCACTGCCCTATGAGGACTTAACTGTACCCAACGGCATTAACAAGGTTGGGGAAAATCTTGCAGCTTAATTGTCTACTTTCAAACTTCAAATTTATTTTCAAAACATGTGTTAATTGCAGAATTGCAATTACCTTGTGAGCCACATAAATCCCAACCTGGAAAAAATGTTTGCAGAATCTTCTGGGCATGGTTTCTATAAGAGAGAGAGAGAGAAAGAGAGAGAGAGAGAGAGATAAAGAAAGGCAAAATATAAATTATATGTCATATCTTCTCACTAAAAAAACCTCTTCTATGATAAAATTCTATGACTCTCATTGTGATCTTTATGTTATGTATAGTACCCTGGACAAGGAAAAATTGTTAGAATAGTTTAGGGTGACCTTTATCCCCCCCCCCCCCCCCCCATTCATCAATTTTTGCACCATACTAATTCTGGACAAACTTGCCAAATTTCACAACTAACAAGATCTAAAAAATAAAACTTTCTAGAACACATCCTCTATGATTATCCATGACCCACATTTTAAAACCTAGAATACATGTTTGTGTAAACCGCAAACAAAAGTCCTCTAATCCATCCTCTAAGACTGAATTCATCAGAAACATTCAATTTGATAAAATGATACATGCACGTGGGCTCTGTTCATGTGCACAAGGCAAAATGGAAAATGCCAAAAAGTTTGTTAAAGATTTCAAAGAACATGAAAACTCCGCTTACTCTGTTTTCAGCCTCTACTGGTGCCTCAGGAAAAAACTTCAGGTCAACTGCAGTATTCACCAGAGCTGCAGTCAGCTCTGCCCCTTTTGCTATCTCATCCTCCCTTTGAAGAGCAAAAAGTTTTAAAAGTATTTAAATTTAACAAATCAGCAAATAAAAAATACTGTTGGTGATTGCCTGTTATCAGTAAAAATTACTTCTGGCAACAAAAAAAAGGTTCAATTATAATAATTATGCTCCAGTCCACTGAAAAACTCCTTTGAAAAAGGCAAGGGGTATAGAAGACACTTTTTAAATTGTTGTTTTTTACACAGGCATGATTTTATACAGTCTATGTCCTTCTGAACAGATGGATTTTATACAGTATAATAAATTACAGAAAAACTTATCAATAATGTGGTGTGGTATTAATTAAGAGATAACTTAAAGGGTATCTAAATTCAGCCTAGCTGTGTAATTGTAATATAATATAACAAGGTATATTCAAATTATTTCCCTAAATTGCAATTAGATTAAATCTATTAATTAGTCTTGCTTGTACGTGCACATTGTAAGCACAAGTTTCCACGGTGTCACATTGCATGCATACATGTATCTTGAGTGCACTAACCATGATGCCACTGGGCCTCACACTCAGCAGGGCTGTACTAACAGTTAAAACAGTCTTCTAAATTGACCAATCAAAGTGCACCTGTATACCATTACCTCAGAGATACAACAAAATATATTTCTAACTTACTCTTCTTGTGTCAAATCATCTTTCAGCGGCACCACACATGTGCTAGGAATGTAACCGCTTTCTCCGCTGTCCACCTTTTTTACATAGAGCCACCAGTCAACATTTCTCCCACGAATTTCAAACTTTTCTCCAATTTCAACAGACAGCTGTGCCGAGACATCTGGAGAAGTGTTCACAGTTTCCTCTGCCTCAAGGTCATCTTCTTCATTAGGTTTATGTATTTGAACTGCTACCACTATCAAATCTCTTTCGCCTTCTGTCATGGCTGAGAGGTGGAAATTCAGACAAAAATTTATGCAACACAAAGTGTTTCAGTCTGTCCCAAATGGAGAGTCAGAGCTGTTTGAAGAAAAAAAGATGTGTTTATTCAAATTTTCTGTATACTGGTAATTCACCTAATGTATCAATTGAAATAGGTATGGTAAGGTAAAGTCTTTCACCGGGCTTCCCAACAAAGTGCTGGCCAGCTAGTGTCTGAGTGGATTTGGACTCCCCTAGATTTGGACCCCCTTTGCAGATTTGGACCCCCCCAACAAACTAAGGGAAAACATGGGTTAGGGTTAGGGATAGGGTTTAGAGTTAGGGTTACTGGGTTAGGATTTAGGGTTAGTATTATATAGCATTAGGGTTTAGGGTTAGGGTTGTATAAAACAAACGATACTTTAAAGGAAAGTTTAGTAGTGGGGTCGAAATCTGTGAAGGGGGGTCAATATCTACTAGTGGATTTGGAGCGGGATCCAAATCTGTTGGGGGCCGAATTCCAGTGTGACACAGATTCCATTTGTATCCTTGGGTGGACTCTAACGGAGGCATTCTGAGAATAATTAAAGTAATCTGCTCAAGGATACAACAAACATACAACGTCAGATGTCAAACACAGGCCTCTCAATGGAACATGCTGAAATATACCACATTATAAGCCGCTTTCTCTCCTTCTTAGGTTCGAAATGATTAAGCACCATGGTTGTTCGTGAGTTTTGAGGTAAATTGGTGATAAAGTTTATTCTAATTGAAAAATAATTGCTGTTCTTGCCAAGACACACAAATAGCAATGCTAAAAATTTAGTTGATAGTGTTAAAAACATGTATTAAAATTCAGTCAATAGCATACCAGACAGTGAGCATATTGAGTAACAATTACATGTAAAAATCTGTGAAGAAATTAAAGAGTTTTTTTCTCAGGTTTTTTAATTTCCTAGTTTTGGTCATTCATTAGATTGATCAATCAGTATTTATAATCCAAATTTTGGTTTTAATCCTCTTTGATTTTCAGTTGCTGCTCTTTGAAAATCTGTTTTGTTTTTTGGAAAAGAAATCAGCTATTCTTGGTTGTGTTTATCTTGTTCAAACACCTTGTCATATCTTTTTTATTTAGTACCTATCACTAACTGCAGGGTTTTGGTTTTGAGAAATACTTATTCAGCTTTGAGAAACCTTTTGGGAAGTTTTTAGTTTCCCTTAGAAACTTATGCTTTCTTCATGGAATGGCACCCTAACAAGATTTTTACAAATACCAAGACACAATATATCTTTTGGCAGGATAATAGCTAGGCCTGGCCATAAATTTTACAAAAAGGTACTTACACTTACATCTAATTAACAAATAGATTTAAGGTTGCTGTGCAGCTGTTGAGTTATTGAAGAAGTCAAAATATCATAAAAACATGAATCATTGACACACTCGGTTGTGACGTGTGTTTGGTCTATTTGTTCTTATGGTATTTTGAGGCCATTTGTAACCTGTTACATGGCACCATGGAAAACACTTTAATTTACGTCTTGTTTATTGATTATCTACTATGAATTTGTGATGAATTATCAAGCAAAGTGCAAGTGGACTACCCGTAGTAGGGATGATTTTGTTAAATTATATCTTTGAGCTACTGAAAAATATCAGGATTGTCTGGGTTTAGGGTGGTATCAGAAAAAAGCAATAAAAAATTAAAAAATAACACTCAACAGCAACTCAAGGTTAAAAATCTGGCCCTAGTGGTTGGTAGGTAAGATGTTCCTATTCACTGCATAAATCTTTACCCAATGAATAAATGCTATAGGTTTTGCTGTCACCTATCTGTTGGAGAGTGATTTATCCATTGGATAGCATTGTCTACCCATTTTACAAATAGGCCCTGGAATCAGAAGAATTATTGCAGTAATTTAACTAATCCAAAATACTAAAATCATAATGATAATACACCCTTTAATGAAGTATGTCTCATGCAAACAAAATTAAACTGAAAAACACATGCACAACTCAATCTTGTTTGAAACACCTGCTACACTAGAGGGGAAATTAATTTTTTGAGTTTTTTTAAATTACGCTTCAGTCCATATTTGTAATAACAAAGGGACTGAATCTCTGATAGAGATTTCTTTCTTTTGTAAGATTTCTCGACAGAATCTGGTCTCGTGGTTTTATGGAAGACGACTTATAAGAAAATATGCAAAGATTTGCAGTTGTAGAAATCGAAAATGTATTTTTCTTAAAGAATAAAAGGAAAATGGTTTCAGTCGGCTGCTAATTAGAGTAGCAACAATTAAGAACGAGGAAAATGAAAAGTTTCACAGGACTACAAGGGTTTTTTGGTAAGCATTTTTCGTGATTTTTTCTAGTCGTTAAGATTTGCAGGTGGGCAGGGGGTCGGAAACATTAACCTGTAAAAAAAAAAAAATAGCTGAGGTTTGCAACTTGCCCCAAACTAATAACCCAAAGAAAACAAAAATTGAGCGATCTTTTTCATTTGCGATTCCATCGCTTGGCAATTGCAGGGAGTACTTTGAAATACATCTAAGTAAAGTTTAGCTGGAGCACGATCCCTGCGTGATGAATCAAACATTGTTGAATCATTTTTGGCGCCGCGGACGCGTGACTCATCACTTCGATCATGATCACACGCCTCGTGTGTTGTGTACACATCAATGTAATGTTCACGTTTTTTACAAGCCACGAAAGACAGCAAACACCCAATCAAATTTACCTGAAACTGCAGCCAACACGAGAATTTTCCCTTCCAGCTTTCGCCCAGCGACGGAATAGGAAAAATATAAAATTCACGCTGCACAGTCAGGAAAGTCAGGAGTCCAGGGTTTACCTCTCAAAAACCCTTTGACAGTCGCATAACGATCGATCTGTGGTCGATAAACATCCGGAACTAGGGCCATCGCCGAAGATTGCCGAAGATGCTCCGTTAATCAGTCGGTATGAAAAACGCGTGTGCATTCGTATTTTGATCGCTACGCCCGGGTCATCGGATCGCGCGTATCTTACGGTAGGAGGAGCTGGCGGGATTGTCGTAGAGGCGCAGAGAATATTGCTTTTGTATAAGGATTTTCTGAGTGGTTGCACCTGAGGTGAACCAGTTACATTTCACAGTTACCTTAGCTGATCGTGCCGTTGTAGATTTCAAGGGAAGACATTTAGTTGTCAATTTCATTTTTGCGCCCGACTGTGTAAGCAAGCGGTTCAAGTCCACCAGTGATATATATAGCTGCAAATAAAGAAGACGTTGACTTTCGCGGTGAGTGTTGCATAAAAATTCTTGTTTTCTTTCATTTAGACACAAGTTTAGGAATACCGTTTTGAGTGAAATTGTTCTGTGTGCGTTAACGTCAAGTCGCCAAAGGATCGAAACGAGTTCAGGTCTCTGTGTTTCAAGTCCGGATACATGTATGTCCGTATTGGCAGCCGTAATTGGTTGTTTTTCATTGCAATACTACGGGAGAGGAAAGCCGAAACATAGTCAGATTGCTCATCGGCGCAATATATAACCTGCAATATCTTGATCATTATTCGCGGAATGAATCTACGAGGGCAGGTCTTTCAGTTGTTTAATTGTCACAACAACACGCCGTATTACGTTGTCACACAATGATCTGACAAACAACAGACTTCTCGTAGCGAGGTGTGTTTTGAATCGATTTAGCCGTTTGCTTGAGGAACGAGAACTCTTCCAGCGACTATAAATCCGAAGCAAAAATTCTGAAAATATTTGCTTGAGAGCACTTTCAGCGCTGGCAACGATTCTCGGC